>NW_026731813.1:0-232321 GCF_028476545.2 Physella acuta
ATCGTAATAACTTATGTGTTAATCCATGTATGGGGGGGGGGGGGGGTAAAAAAACATCCAGAAGAAAATATATGTAAATACATATACACATGCGTATACACATACTTACAACTTACAAAAGTATATGGAATATATTATATATATATATATATATATATATATATATATATATATATATATATATATATATATATATATATATGTATGTATGTATATATATATATATATGTATATATATATATGTGTATATATATATAATATATATATATATATATATAATATATATATATATATATATATATATATATATATATATATATATATATATATATATATATATATTACGGGGGGGTGACACCATTAAGTGCCGCACCGGGTAACACCCGATCTCGCTACGCCACTGATCCTTTATCTTAATTTAAACTAATGTATCGAATACTTAAAGGGGTAGAATAATGGAGAGCACACTATCAGAACGTAAGAAGTTAATTTTCTTTATTTGTCAGAAAGATTTTAACTACCCTTAAAATTTTCTTGCCTGAATGCTTACGTTAAGCGGCTCTCGGCATTTCCATAGCGAATACTTACTCCCTCTACACCCCACACACACAACCATACACAATACACATACACTCATGTTCCCCACATCATCTTTATTTCATCTTTCAATCAGCACAGTTTGGTTAATTGGACCATATTCTAATTATGTCAGTGTCTAAATAGGAAATGAAACTACACAACGTTAAATCTTAATTCAGCCTGCCCGTTTTAAATGATGGAGCTGTATTAATAATTATTCGTTGGATTTTTATTTTGGGTTGGATGGGATGCATCTATCCCTACATTTTTTTACTCGATTAAGTTATTTTAACACCATAATATTGTTACCATCGTCCGTATTAGAGATAAGCATTGACCTGGGTCGACCATCCACAATTATGAGCCTGTGGTCGACCATTCACGATGGGCCTGGGGTCAAACATCAACGATCAGGGTTTCTTCCAGGCATCTCTTATGGGGGCTCCCCCCCCCCCCCCCCAAACGAAATGCTATTTATATTGAAAATATATACTTTTAACAGTGTCCTGTCAGAGGCGTAGCGACCCCTCCGGGCGCCCGGGGCGAACTATCAGTTTGGCGCCCCCCCATATATATATATATATATATATATATATATATATATATATATAATATATATTATATATATATATATATATATATATATATAATATAGATATATATATATATATATATATATATACGTGTGTGTGTGTATGTGTGTGCGACAGTCTGGAAAAAAAGTTAACAATTACGCTGATTGTCGTTCCCTAAAACTTCACTCGACGCCAATAAAATTCCCGTTAAGATGAATTATCCTTTAAAAATGATGATTTGTAATGTCAGAAAAAATTAAAATCGTAGCGGTGCTGATTCGTTTTGGCAAAGAGTGTCGCTTCACACCCACTCGCTCCGACAGTCTGCTATTTTACTGATCGGATAGCAATACCAGAATCCGTGATATTTATTTCTCTTTAATGCAGTGATCCAGGCAAGATGTAATGCATTCAAGTAAAAGTATCAGATCTCTCTCGATGAAGTTGTGAGAATCGTAAGAATCGTACAAAGAACTAGTCGCGTTATTACTTATCAAACCTGGGTAGTGAAATCGTACATTAAGTGTTAATACAATTGATTTCTTTTCTAAGTGTTAAAAGAGTTATCTAGTCACCGATCCAGTACATATCCTGTGATTTTTTTTTTGGTGAAAAAGGTGCCCCACCATCTTGCTAACAAATGGTAGAGTGGATTTTAAACGTCACTAACACTTTTTTTATGTTACACAATCGTAAAATACGCTTTAGTTCAATGGGTTTCTTTTCTGAGTGATATCGGTTATTTATTCCTTGATCCGGTGTGAATTTTTCCGATTTTAGTCTTCGAAAAAGCGCCCCCCCCCCCCATCTAGGAAAGCTGGAAAGCGGTTTTTCCGGTCACTATTTCTTAAGGATATACGTTTTACAGTTACACAATCAAGGTAGAAAACAGTTAAATCAGTATGCAAGGGCTCTCAGCCGTTACATTTCTTTACTCTGACTGTTTATAGTTCAAAACTGCAGCTTAAAATGAACTTTAATAAAAATTTTCTACCCCTTTTGGCGCCCCCCTAGGGTCGGCGCCCGGGGCGGCCGCCCTCCCCGCCCTCCCCTAGCTACGCCTCTGTGTCCTGTCCGCCCCCCCCCCCCCGAAAATTTCAAGTGCCCCCCCCCCCCCCCCCCGGAGAAATAAGTCTGGAAGAAACACTGTCTACGATGGACCTGGGGTTAATCATTCACGATAGGTCGGAGAAATTCAGTATCTCAAATATGAATCCGGGTGTAAAGATTTTTTCTATATGCCTACACTTAAATTTGACCGATGTCCGGAAATTAAGCTCGAACTTCGTATTCTATAACCTATACTATCTTGAACAGTAGCTGTTTTCATTTAGCGACGATGACTTGGGCCAAATAAACTTTATAAACTGCCGTTATTGTCGATTGTAGATATTTTTATATATATATATATATATATATATATATATATATATATATATATATATAATATATATATATATATATATATATATATATATATATATATATATATATATATATATATATATATATATATATATATATATATATATATATATATATATATATATATATACAACGCGAAGACGCTGATTCTGAACATTAATTTGATCAATTAAAAGTAAATCTACTGTCTAACACATAGATTGCATCATCCAGAATAAATTCAACCTGTTCCCGCGATTTTCTATCGGTGATGTTAAGCGAAATAATGGTGGTAAGAATTGCACATCGGTACTGATTACACCCCCCCCCCCCTTTCCTACCCAATTTTTAAAAAAGTATGTTTGTTTATTCTGTTATGCATAGATCTATCTTTTCATCCGATTACCATGAAACTTTGGGTAATTTATGAGAATACTCCTGGGGAAGTTTCTGCTAAAGAACAGTGTTTCTTCCAGACTTTTTTCTCCGGGGGGGGGGGGGGGGCAGTTGAAATTTTCGGGGGGGGGGGGGGCGGACACTGTTAAAAGTATATATTTTTTTTTTATAAATTATAGAAATTTCATTTCGTTCTCTTTGTTCGAAGAGATGCCTGGAAGAAACTCTGCTAAAGAATATTTAAATTTCGGAGAGGCGGTAACTTGGCAGAGTGCTTGCTATTTGGTGCCATAGGGCTCCCGCCATCAGCACTATGGCGCCTAAGTTGGTTTTAAACCTTGTGATACACTATTGATACGATGGGCTACTATAATAGTTCACTAAATCAAAAAGTAAGGTGGACTGCACCCTTGTAGAAGTAGAAGACATTTTATTACACATACTACTAGTTTACCAGAAAATCGGGTTTACCCAAATCAGCACTGCTTTTCACAACGCTAATTTACTTTCTAAACATTTTAAAATTATGGAAGTGTAGTAGAATCTAATTGTAACTGGGTTTTAAACAAAAAATGTCTCAAAAAGTCCATAAGACGACATATGGTGATATATATTCAAGTTCCCATCAAAAACCAAAATATTAGTAAGTTTTAACTTTAGTTCAGGTTACATACGAAAAGACATCCTGTCAAGACAAGATACGCTATGAATAGATTTACAGTAGCCTCGTTTTTGAAACGAAGGCGCCATGTTGGAATCTGGGCATGTCCGGAAAAACAGTCTGGGCATCACCTAAGCGATTGCATTTGTTTATTTTCCTGTTACTGTGAACTTTTGACCTTTGTGGCAATTTCGTTTTAAATTTTTCAAAGTTTAATAACAGTATTTGAGTATATTCATTCAAAAGGAAATTTGTATTGTGAACCGTCTGCCGGCCGTCGCACAAATCAGGTCAACTCGTGGTTTTGTTTGAAAACCATTCATGTTCAGTTCAAAACTTCAAACCTCTATCAGATGTGTGAAAACTAAACTTCACTGTTCCTAAGCCACGAGCGATAATTCCAGTTTTTTGTGGTACGTATTTTTACTATTTTAGAATCTCTTTTAGAACAAGACTATTGATTCTAGATCTAGAATCTACATCAAATTGTATTTTATTTTGTAATATTACTGCAATTAAAATTGTTTTTGTTTTGTATCTAAATCTAGATCTAGAGATCTAGATCGAGACTAACAAAACAGTGCCCTATTCCGTGTAGGTAGGGCGGTGTACTCCGCCTCCGGTTTCTAGATTCTAGATCTAGACTCTAGATCTAGATCTAGAGATCTAGATTCTAGTCTAGATTTATAGTATCTAGTCTAGATCTAGAGTATCTAGAGTCTTGGCTTGGTCCAACTCACTTAGATCTAGAATTAGATTTAAGATTTAGAGAGTCTAGGCCTAGATACTATTTTCAAACACTTTGACATTTAGATTCTAGGCTACAATAGATCTAGATCTAGATCTACCTCAAGTCTAGGATCTAGACTAGATCTAGATAAGATTAGAATTAGATCTAGATTCTAGATCTAGAAATCTAGATCTAAAGTAACAAGTTAAGATTTTAGATTGATGCAAAGAATCTCTAATTAAATTAGGACTAAGAAATATTATTTAATCTTTTAACTATTTAATTGGAATAGAGATTAGAGAGCTTGATATATTTATTAAGATCAAACTTTATTTTGTGATTTATTGGGGCCTAGTAGAGCAGTAGCTATAACATAATAATATAGTAATAGGCCTACTAAAATCTAGATATAAAAATGCTAGATCTAGATGCTTTATTATTCAAAGAATATTCAGGCACAAATCTAGTTTTTAGTTACTACTAAAATCTAGATCTAGTCAGGAATCTATTTGCTAACTAATAGATCTAGATTCTAGAGATCTAGATCTAAGTTCTTCATGCTGTTTGTAAAATCATTTTCGTTTTTTTTTCTGTAGCGTACTTAAATCTAGACCTGGATTCTCTCTAGATCTAGTTATATTGGGAAATAAATGCAAGTTTTATTAGTGATTTTTCTAGTATATTTTTTTTAACTTGGTGCATCTTAGTAATCTTTTATATGCAGCCACTAAGCAATATAATATAATTATTGGTTAAGAGTTAAGTTGTAATCAGGCCTATAACCTATATTTATGTGAGGCTATATAGGCCTAAGATATTAAATAGTCTTAACATGAAAAATTCAAATATTGGTAAGACATAGTTTATTACTATAAACAATACAGTATTTGTCTATTTTATGAAAACCCCCAAGAAAATGGTATGGGCACTTGCTGAATTGGAGACTGCTATTCAGTTATTATTAGCTGATGGCCTTGTTTGAAGAAAGACTTATAAAGAAGAATTCTACCTTATAACAATATTTTTTTAAATGTAATACAAATTTGCTTATACTTAGTGCCTTTTGTAACTGTAATATTAAGTAAGCATAAATATGAAGTAAGCAAAATTACAGTATATTTTTCAATTTTACAATGTTGATTTATACTCTAATGCCGTGACTTCAGTTTTAACCCAGATTTAGATCTAGACTCTAGTCATTATTTCTCTCGTGATTATAATCACCTCTCTTGAAATGCATTTATTTCTTAGTTCTGATTAAAATGTAGATATCTAAATGTGATTTACAATCTTGTGTCCAGAACATATACTAAATATTCACAACATTGCTGGTTGTAGTTTCACTAGTGATTAATACATACTTAGAGCTACAACAATACTTTATTTATATTTAATATATTTATGTGCGTTGAAATTCGTATTCATTAAAATTACACGGCTGTTTTAGGCGTTAAAAAAATGTATAGACTATAGTGAAATCCAAAACCATTTTTAAGCATTTTTTTTTTTCATTCCAGTTAGCTTGTTAATATGGTTGAATAAATAATTTTTTATTTATTATAGTTACATTTTCTAACATACTGCTGCATTGAATCACTTTGATCATTCTATTTTCTTGATAGTTCGGATATTGGGCATCTTGTTTTGTTTTTCTTCCTTTCTTCTCTTCACCCCTTTCCCTCTATGCTTCCACCCACCCACCATCCAAACATGTTTTGTCCGTATGACCCCAGTCGGTATGTAAGAGCTGCGCCCATTGGTTGGATGCTGACGTGGGGATCAAAGGTCACAAGCTGATTTGAGCCAACCACGCAGCCAGTTCGGTTGCTGCACAGAATGAAAGTCGGTGTGACGGCGTGGTTTTTTTCCCCCGGCTTATAACTGGGAAGGGGAGGGGTGAAATGATGATGGGAAGAGAACCTGTCTTGTGTGTCGCTTTCCCTACTGCTGAATATGACTTGAACATTAGGCCCACCACAAATTACCATAGCAATATTTTTCAATAGCATTTTATGTATGGGTTAGTTACTTTAAAAATAATGATTCTATTCGATATTAATAATCATCAACCAACACACCATAATGCTATACGTGTTTAGTCGGTATCAATATAAAATAGCATTGAGATGCATATGGTGATACACTTAACTTATTAAAATATCTTAAATTTAGTTTCTTGGAAAGATTTATCTGGTTAGCTCACTACTTTTTTCAGCATTGTTAAAGAATACCTTCAATACGACTTACATTGTCATTTTTTACGCATAGGGGTAGTGATCAGATTAGTAGGCATGTGAATAAAAATCCGTATTTATTAGACGTAGAATCCGTTTGTAACTTTAAAACTACAAGTATAATTAAGTACGCAATTATTTTCATTTGCTAGTTATTCATTATAGCGTTATTTAGTTCTCTGTTCATCCTTTTGAGCAATTATGACGTCAAATGTTGACCCGAATTCCACCACTGTGAACTAAGCAGACAGGAATCAGGTCACACACCGGTGCAGTTTCCGCGGTTAAAGACTATATACACAGATTTACATGTAGGCCTCTAGATTTATCTAGTTAATTGAAAATAAATCCTTTAATTACTTTTTAGTGTATTTAAAAAAAAAAAAACTATAATCTATTTGGCTTTAAAAATTTGCCATGCAGTCTACTCTTTCTTAATTTCCAGTGTTTTAATAATAATAAATTTTAATACTATAGATCTAGTTATCATTTACATTTTTAAATTATAATATAAAGCTTTTTAATTGAGGAAATAGCGCATCGTGTATACACACAGTGCTTAGTTTCTACTTCGGAACACTGTGTCGGAACGCTTTAACATGAGCATCCATTGTTCTGTTGCTGGGCGGATTCGCTATTTATAGATCTGTGTTCACTGCTCAAGCAGTTGAGGTCGATTACGTGTTTATCGTTTTTATCATGACGTTGCGATTATTTTTAAATGTGCTGTAGGACAAGGCAAAAAAAGATTATCGGACTGGTGCCGTGCACACTCTTTAAAAATTGCGTTGGTTTTTTTTTTCAAATCCTGCTACTCTAATTTACTCTAAATCTAAATTGTTTGTAATAGCATTATGCGAAGTATATAAAAAAATTGACAAATTGTTTTCAGTGTGTGTATAATTTATATATATATATATATATATATATATATATATATATATATATATATATATATATATATATATATATATATATATATATATATGCACATTTACACCTTTGTTGAAATTTTTCATATTTTAAATTTGATAACACTATGGAAGATGCTGCAATACTGCAATGTAAATTGTAATGCAGTCAGTACTAAAATACCTCGCTCCTTTAGAATAGATTAATTTTTAGAAATAAAGCAGTTTTCATATTTCTGACTGACTATGATCGTAAATTGATTAGTTATGTTACACTTTTTTATGACTCTTGTGAAATTTTTCGTTCATCAATAAAAATCATTGACCTTTCCTCGTTTAAATGTGCTTACCCAAGTCCATTTTTTTTTAAACAGTAGGCCTAGCATGGGGCCGTCAAACAAATATTCTACTTGAATCATGCTTATTTTGCGGTAATCTCATATAAAAATGCGACATATTATAGATTGAAGTATTCACATTTTTATAAATTTTTTTTACACAACACCATACCAAGCTGAGCAAAGCAACGCTATCACCCTTCCCTCCCGACATTTGATGACGATGACGAGGAACTGAGGAAACTGGGGCACGACGCAGAATGTCTAACGATCGATATTTCCTTGTTACGCAAAGGGGATTACGCCAGATGCGCACAAGCCAAATTGCTGGCTTGTCTATTGTTATCTGTTAGTGGACATCAGTATCTAGATCTATATGACATAGCCCATGGCCGACTGTGTTTAGCTTTGCTTTGCTTCAATATATCGCACCACAGTTTTGCTGCGTCTGTCTGGCTCGCGTGTTGCAACCGCTCCGCAGTCTCCATCGGCCTCTGCTTCCGCCTATTGTATTTTTAGCAACGCGCCCCAGCAACAACCTTCATGACCTGGAGTTACGGCCGTTGATTGGCTGTTAACATTAAGTGTCAAGGGCGTTGCAAGCTGAATCATGATAGTCATGTGACATAAACATTGCCACCTGGATCTCACGTGTATTCAATGGTCTTAATACGTTTTTAATAGTGTATGTAGATTCTAGTTTGATTTTATCCATACTTTTTATGTTAATGCATGTCCGTATTTGTGAAGCAATGTATTGTTTCTGCTGAGTGTTTTGATAACATTTACGAATGTTGCAAACTACATCCATGGAATGCCTGTCCTGGTAGGCGGATTCCGGTTGGATAATTCAGCCTATTCAGGTACGTCTTTGGAGTTAGAAAGTGATAATTACCGAGAATAAACCAAATGCTTATAGTAAGTTTCATTATTTTTAGAGATGGTACTTTCAAACACATTTTTCGACTGATCAGTTAAAATTTTCACCATCATTTTAAATTTAGAAAACCTTAATAAGAAACGTTGTAGCCATTTGTTTCACGCATGCGCACGGCGTTTTGACCTAATTAACTGGAAAACCCCTGTGTTGGACTGTGCTTTTTCGCTGGGTCAAGTCGGTCGTGTGTATTTTTAAAAATACTTTTTAAAAATAAAATCAAACAGCCACTCGTGCCTTGTCTTGCCTCAATTCGGATTCTTACATAAATTAGTCTAATCCTTATTGTTACAGTGTTAATTTTTTAATTTCGAGAAGTCATTTAGATCTATAACTTTCATTATTTACAAGATGTGACTTTTATTTTACGCGTTTATTTTAATCTTGGACACCGGATTACTAGAATCTAGACGTCTATCATTGTTTCAAACCTAAGTAAGTTAGTATAAATTATAATACATTATAGATTCTATATTATAAATCATAATTTGCTATAAGTAATCTGTTAATACTGTATTTATTGTTATCGATTGAATTATTTTAACAGTTTGCCCAATCGACTTTTTTTTATTTTATTAACAACAACGTTGAAAAAATAACCAAACGTCTACTCTACAAACACGACATATCGAATTCTTGAGTTAGGCTATAGAATCTAGATCTAGATCTAGAATAGAATCTAGGGATCTAGATCTACTTAAGGACAGGCTATAAAATACTATAAATCTAGATCTAGATCTAAAATTAAAGTTAAACTTTCAGTTAAGACAGGAGGATTCATAGATCTAGGTCTAAACATGATCACCTGGTTGAGTTTTAACAGAACTGTTAATATTGTAATATATCTATTTCTGTGACACTTAAATTCTATTAATTAAGCCGATAACTAGATCTACAACTTTTAAAAAATTATTTGTTGTATTAGTGACCGAGGGGTTTAAATATAAGGAAAGGTAGTTTGGGAAAACGCGACTGATCTTGTTTATACATGTCAACCCTGCATAGAATACTATACTAGATCTAGATCTAGAATCTAGATCTAGATTCTATAGCAGTAAGGAGTGCAGTGCCTGTGTTATGTTGTTATCACAGTTGTTAAATGTCTGAGAGGTCCGTAGTCAAGGCTTAACTTATCAAAATAACGTGAAGAACTGAAGATAATCTTTTTTATAAACTAGATCTAGATCTATAACTATTCAGACTAAAGAAATGGCAGTAAATTTCACACCAGTGTCCGATAATAGAATCATCTTTTTTTAAAAAAGGGTGTGTTAGTGAACATGGATTTGCTAATGCCAACACTAACCCTAGTCCTACCATAGCCTAACTCTGATTTCTAACCATAAAGCTAGAATCTAGTCGAGATTACAATACTACTAATAACCTAACACCTATTTTTGGAAGAGTCTATTATCGGTATTTTCAATCATACAAGAAATATATAGATCTAGATCTATATAGATCTAGCTACAAAATTATGGGTATTCTTACCACTATAAAATATTATTTTATTGTAAGAGGTAGGCCTAATTCACGGGACTGTTTTTAAAGGGGAAGGGTGTAATCAGATGCCGAGTTATAGATTTCTAGTAGCGATACCATCTACCAAAGAAGTCTGGTCGTTATAAAGAAAATGTTTGTTGTATTTTTTCACACCTAACCGTTGAAACGTCTTTGTATGTTGGTCATAATTATTTGTGGTTACTGATAAATGTTATCTGTTCCATCATTGTAGTTGAGCTTGACACATTCATCCGGACTGTTATAGTTTCGTTTTCCTTGAGATTATTTCTATATCACTGATGTTTAGTGTGCAAGCCAGTTAGTGGGAGTTGGCCGTGTTGAGGCCTGCCTGGCTGATGGGGCACGGCCCCTGACCCGGTCACGTCCTTGTCTCTTGGGTAACATCGTGTTATTTAATCCGGGTTTAAAGGGAATTCTCGACAATATTTACTTATTTCACTATTACCGTCTGTTATTCCAATATTAATTAGTACGCTACGCGTCATAAGTGTCAATCTTGTGGTAGTTATCGATAATAGGTATTGATGCGACAAAACTCGTAAGTTTACCGATAGGTGATGGTCGGCTTAGTTCAACTCTTTCAGTACTGAACATTACTAACCCTACTATATACTTGTTTTCTCTCAAGCTTTAAAGTTGTATAAGTGTAAATGTTATTAAAATGTGTTAGCAATAAGGGGTCAGGATCATTTTCAACATTTGAATAAAAATGCATATTTTAATATTTTAGTTCTAGGCATCGGGCCTAATATATTTTTTTAGTTTCTAGTTTAGGCTATTTGTATTTTTTGTTTCGTTTTTGGCAAGGTATTTAATAAAAGAATCTTGTTTCGTTTTTAACCGACTTGTTTCTATGGATTCTTACCATAGGCCTAGTTGGTATTGCAAGTAATGATAGATGCATCATGTTACGGGTTGAATTATCGTCACCTGAGATAGGCCTGTTCGCAATAAACAATGCCGGCAATCATGTAATGGGGGTGGGGATAGGGTTAACAACCAGATGCGACATTACTTCTGGTTATAATACTTCGTGAGATTATAGAAAATACTGCTTTCTAAATTTTTCGTTCTGGAAAATATAAAAAAAAACAACTCCATGTCAGTTTTTGGTTTATTTAGAAGAAAATCTTTAAAAATAATACTATCGTTCATCATAAATTATTTTTAAACACTATTTATTTTCTAAAAATATTCTACATTCGACTTTAAATAATTGATAACATGCATTCCCGATCAGAATAAATAAATAAATAGAATTCTGCATAAAAACATTGCAAGGTATTTAAATAGAACAATATTGGAAGTAATCTTTGGGAATACTATTTGTTGATGTCCAAAGGGGGAGGGGGGGTCCTGAAATTTCATTTTTGGTTTGTTGTAGTCATACATGGATGACTTCAAATGAGCCTAGTTAAACCTGCCTTGTGAAAGTTTATATGTTTGATATTTTATTTGCAGGTCAGTTAGGCCGCACACACCATGCTGTTGGTACTACCACCTCTTTGTGTAGTGTAGTAGAAGGGGCCCCTGGGGGTGGCTCAGATATGTCAGACCCCCATCACCACCACCATCATCATCATCACGGGCAACAGCAGATGGTGGATGTGGTTGCCATGCAAACAAAAATTCCCAACACTTTTAGAGATTCATCTTCAGCACCACTGAGAAAACTTAGTGTTGATTTGATTAAAACCTACAAGCACATCAATGAAGTAAGTGAAGTGAATTTTTAATTTGAAATTTAAAAACTACACTCTTCAGTACTTTTAATAATTTCCACTAAAATGTATTGTTTGTCTGTGTATACATTTTGACTTCACTTCAGTGTAAAAATCGAATGCATGTATATATTTTTTTCTCAATACTTTTATTTAAATAGTTTCCTTGTCTTAGCAGGATGACACCTATAATTAACTGACTGTTTTTGTAGGTGTATTATGCCAAAAAGAAACGGAGAGCTGTTGGAGCAGCTCAGGGTGATGAAACTGGCACAAAGAAGGGCAAGGTCAATGCACATATTTACAATGATGGCTATGATGACTCTAATCATGATTATATTGTCAACCCTGGAGAGAAATGGATGGACAGATATGAGATTGATTCCTTAATTGGGAAAGGATCTTTTGGACAGGTTAGTGTGCAGTTTTGAAAATGATTAACATCACTATTCCCAAAAAACTTGCATCTATCTGAGTATTTATTTTGATATTCTTTACAATTAATGTATATGTCTGGGAATAAATTAGCTAGCAAATTAAATTTGACATTTTAATTATGTTATTAGAATACCACTCAGTAAATAGGAAATGTACTCTTAAGCTTTTAATTATTTGCTTTTTATTACAAACTTAGGTGAATTAGAAACCTCTTTATGAAATTTATGATGGCTCTATTAACTTACTAATAAAAATAAGACATTTCTTTTCAATTTTGCACCATAGCTCACATTTCAAATTAAATACAATGTCATACAATATTTAACATTAGCACATACGTTGAGAATAATATTTTCTACATTATATTTAGTATTATGAAATATCTGGTAGTATATGGTAATGAGGTAAATTGCATTCAAGTTTCAAGTACATTTGTGCTTTTTCTAGTATTATGTGTACTACCACTATATTAACTTTATATTAATTATGTTAATGTTATATTATTGAAACATTTCTATAAAATACATTTATGAAAGTATCCATTGCTGGTTTCTAGCTTTATTTTGAAGCATACATTGTTTATTTTTTTTTTTAAATTAGAAGTTTAAAAATTTCTGAGGTTTTTTTTTTTATATGAATGACTATTGTAAATTCATTTCTTTATATTTAACATCTATATTAATATTATCTATAATTTTTTTATAGGATACTTTCTTTTTTTTTTTTCTTTTTTTTTTTAAAAATTCATGAGATATTTTTGTTTTATTTTAGGTGGTGAAGGCTTTTGACCATATTGACCAAGAACATGTTGCTATAAAAATTATCAAAAACAAGAAACCTTTTTTGAATCAGGCGCAGATTGAAGTCAAGCTCTTAGAATTAATGAATTCAAATGACAGAGAAAATAAATACTACATAGGTAAATAAATGTTTTTTAGTTTTTAAATAAATTATTTTGAAACCAGCTTAAGTATTTTTGTTCAGCGAAATAACTTAATATTATTATTTTTTTTAAAATAAAATAATTTCGATTACTGTTTTTCTGCATTTGTTTTTAAGAACCAATTTTCACAATAAGTTCATTCCATTTCAGTCCGTCTGAAGAGAAACTTCATGTTTCGCAACCACCTGTGCCTTGTGTTTGAGCTGCTGTCCTACAATTTGTATGATTTGCTACGAAACACTAACTTTAGGGGTGTTTCCCTTAACTTAACCAGAAAGTTTGCACAGCAGTTGTGTACAGCACTGCTCTATCTTGCCACTCCAGAACTTAATATCATTCACTGTGATCTAAAGCCAGAAAATATTCTTCTGTGCAATCCCAAACGTAGTGCTATTAAAATAGTTGACTTTGGGAGCTCTTGTCAAATAGGACAAAGGGTAAGTTGTATTCAGTTTTCACTATTTCATAACTTATACTTACCTATTTTTCAAGCTGCAGTTTTAAGTGTTGTTTTGTTTAAAGTTTTATATGGCAGTACTAAAATATTTCTTGTGCATGCCTTGAAATAAAACCTTGTATTGATTGATTTGCCTATGAAACTTCCCAGAATTTTATAATTGTTTCATATATATTTGATACTAATGTATAATAAACATTTTGAACTTGTGATTATTTTACAGATTTATCAATATATCCAGTCACGTTTCTATCGGTCTCCGGAAGTTCTTTTGGGAATTCCTTATGATCTAGCAATAGATATGTGGAGTTTAGGTTGTATATTGGTTGAAATGCATACAGGAGAGCCTCTTTTTGCTGGATCCAATGAGGTAATTTTAATCAAACTACAATCAATCTAGGATGAAAAGGTAGAAAAGAAAATAAGTCACTGATTTTTTCAACTATTTACTTGTAATTACCTAAAATCTCCATATGTTTTTTTCTCTGTAGTTTGATCAAATGATGAAAATAGTAGAAGTTCTTGGTATGCCTCCAAAACATTTATTGGACCAGGCACAGAAAACACGCAAATATTTTGACCAGTTACCTGATGGTTCATATGTTCCAAGAAAGTCTAAAGATAACAAAAAGGTAAACAGTTTCTAAATTTAAAAACCACACAATGTGGTAAGGTTACAACTGAAGTATTTAAATATTTTCAATCAGATGTTCAAAATCATGAAATAAAACCACTAAGGTATAGAAAAAAAACCTGAAAACTTTATTTGGCGAAATACAAGTTGTTTCAAATATTAATTATAAGACATTAAGTGTTTAACATAAAAATTGAGTCATGTGTATTAAATTATGTGACAACCAATGTTTTCAACTAGTATGTTTGTAAAAACTTAAGCCTCCAAGTAAACTACTTTGATTTAGCCAAAAATTCTATTTAAATTCTTTGAATATTAAACTACATTTTAAACTAGACCTTATTTCTGAATAGTGAAAGGTAACCGTATTTATCTATTTTGCAGTATAAAACACCACATTCAAGAAAACTGCATGAAGTTATTGGAGCAGAGACTGGAGGCCCTGGGGGTAGACGAGTAGGAGAGGTAGGCCATGGTGTTGCTGATTACCTCAAATTTAAAGATCTCATTCTTCGCATGTTGGAGTATGATCCAAAGACAAGGATAACACCATACTATGCCCTCCAACACAACTTTTTTAAAAAGACTTCGGATGAGAGCACCAATACTAGTAACAGTACCTCAACTAGTCCTGCAATGGAGACAAACACTGGCAGTCCTACAGGTAAATGTTAGATGATAGGTATTTTCTAAAAATAGTGCAGCAAGTTTTAGCCAAGTACGCTTAACATGTAATAGTAATTATAAGAAACTAACATTGTATTTTTAAAGAAGAAAATGTAATACAATTATGACTTGACCGTTATTTGGAAGTCAGTTTTGTACTGCTGAATTCCTTTGTATGTATATGCCTTTAAAACTTGAACTTCCTATTCTGTGTGTAGATCAGGCTTCGTATTTAAACAGAAAAGACTTATCAGCAGTATATATTTAAAAACACATTTAGGAGATAATTAAATGAGTGTTTGCTGGAACTTTTCTCATGTTTTAAAAAAAGATATATTGTACCTTTTTCTTGCTTTTTAAAAAATATATTAATATATAGATGCAGTGTATTGGGGGGGGGGAACTATTGACTGAAATTAAATTTGCTTTGAAATTTAAAAACTGCTTTATTAACATTATGAGTCACTCTTTATCTAATAAGAAAATATGTTCTTATAATGGAAGACTTAAAAGCACAAATGATATAAATGTATCTAATACCCTAGTCATATTATTCACAATAACAAATCATCAATGCTTTTAAACTAAGTTAGTTTTTTTTCATGCTTTGACACTGTGCCAGAATAAAATTGTTTTTTCTTTAGTAAGCAGAAAGTTTATTAAAAAATGCATCCTTGATTATAATTAAAGCAAAATAAAAGTGTGAGTTACTACTTATTTCCTTTAACTGTACTTGATTCATCAAAATTATTCCAGAAACAACACAACCTGTTGTCAAATTTCATAATTCCTTGTAGCTGCCAATATCAACAAGTTTTTTTTATGGTATTTTTATATTTTATTTGACTTTTTCTTTTTGATATTTATTTTCTTGTTCTTGAAAAAAAAGTTAAAACATTTTGAACATTTTTATTTCTTTCTGATGGTTGCCCATATATTCTACCATTATTTTGACTGTGATAGATGACTTAGTTATCTTGATTATTTTTGCAACTAATATGGAATAAAAAATATAATGTGACTATCTGTATCATTAAAATGAGTTAAGACATATTAAAATTAAATAAAGGAAAAATAACTAAACCTGGTAGGCTATGAAATAGTTCAAAGAGAAATAACTAAACCTGGTAGGCTATGAAATAGTTCACAGAGAAATAACTAAACCTGGTAGGCTATGAAATAATTCAAAGAGAAATAACTAGACCTGGTAGGCTATGAAATAGTTCAAAGAGAAATAACTAGACCTGGTAGGCTATGAAATAGGTCATGGGTTACGCTTTGTCTCTAATGTGTTGGTGATCATTTTAAATCTCCAATTGAAAGTTGTTTTAAGAAAGGTAAATAATTTTTAAAACTTGTTTAAAAAAAAGAATTTGCTGCTTTATGCATTTCAAAATGAAGCAGGAAAGGCTGTGTAAATGTGTTGGCTCCTCAATGAGTCAACTCACCCCATAACACCACCTCTATCTCTTTGTTTATTTATAGATACGTTGTTTCACCCACCTCAACCCCCGAGACAAAGCGACTCGTTCTCTAGACACCGCGCTCAATAGGGGGGACTTGGCCTATAGCTGTCAAATGTAGGTAATCCGAAAATAGTACTCTAACATCAGGGTTCCCAGATTTATAGTTCTATGGGATATTTGGTGTTTCTAGCTAATATACTTTGGGGCTTGTTACTTGTTCTTATTTGAACTAACTACATATTTTGACTACTAACCCTAATCTGGGAACGCTGTAGATCATCTAGCAAATATTTGCCATTTGAGCAGAAAAATTTTCTTGACTCATAGTTTTGTATCATGCATAATTTATTTTAAAAATCAGAACGGGTGGCTAGTTGCTTGTTTGCAATCTGTTTTTTAAACCATATTGTGTTAAGAATTATTTTTTTGTAAAGTAAATCTCACAATTTGGTTTTTTTAATTAAGAAATATAAAATAGAGTACAAATATACAGCAGTGACTAAGAAGAATTTTAAAACTTTCAAGCTGTATTCTTATATTTTCTGTAAATTAGCTAATTACAAACTGCACCATGTCAACATTTAAATTTTTCAAAACATTTATTAAATTTAAGATGCTAGATTGTTTACTATGGTTGGCAAATATTGAGTTTTTTCATGACATCTTTTTTCATTACTTTTCGACAACTTTTTCTTTATTTCATATTTAAATTTATTTCTATCTTTCCTGAATGATTGCTTGAGGGTTTTTTTTTACATTTCTGTTGATTGTTTGAAATCAATTTTTGGTTTGTGGATATATATATATATATATATTCAAACACATTATGTAATAAATGTGTTACAAAATGTGTATTTTCATGGAATTTTGTCATTTAAGAATTAACTATTTTAGAATGGTTTATATTAAAACAGAATTAGCTAATAACATTTAAAATACCCAAAACTTCATGTAGACTAACATTTTTTTTTTTTTACCAGTAGCTGGTCAGTCTAATGGACGAGCTCGATCTGACCCAACCCATCAGCACCACAGCCAAATGCTGTCATCACATGCTCAGCTTGGGGCTGCTGGGGTGTCTGGTAGCAGCAATACTACTGCAGTCTCGGGGATTCAGGGACTACAACTTCACCAACCATCTCTACTTCATGAAGACAGCAATTCATTAGGGCTTGTCCCAACGCATTACACTTCTATGGAGTGTGAGAGTCCGTCTGCAGTGAACCAGTCTAGACCTCCTCCTGCTCATCAGCATAGGAGTAGTGGATCAGGCATGCAGTTAAGTGGTGTCAATCGCCACAGTTCCCACCAACAGCTAGTTCATCACCATCAACAAGCTCCACATCCACATTACCAGCCTCAACAGTTGCAAACCAGTCAGTTGAGTCATATGCATAGCTGGGGTGTAGGAGACCCTGGATCAGCACGTCATTTAGGATCTGGTCCCCAACCAATCAATTCAGGTGTTGCACTGAGTAGTGTGATTTTCACTCAGCCATCTGGTCATTCGTTTTTGGCAAGAAATCAACAACCATCATCCTCTTCAACATCCTCTTCTTCTTTGCATCACACAGGTTTGGTATCTCCTACCTCTGCAGTTATACTTGGCAGTGTAGTTTATGATACATCAGCGGTTCCCTTAACAATCCATAGGACATTGGGGCACTATGAATCACAACAAGTTTTACTATCATCCTCATCATCATCTCTTTCGTCTTCCAACCTACCTGTGGACTTCTCGATACCTAGCCAGCAACACCTCCACCACCCTCAGGCGCAGAATGTTCCACAACAAACACTTGTCACTAGCCCTACTCTGCTAGTTGGACCATCAACTGGGCTACCAATTGCCCAAGCAACTGATCTTATCACAGCCAACTCACAACCGCTGAGTACATCACTAGGTTATTCAACCCAGTACAGCTTCCCTCAACAGGGCTGGCAACAGTCACCTACTGGTGGACCGTTTTCTTTCACCACTGCAACACCTATAGGACATGACAATAGTAGTGTCCAAAGAACTCACAGTGCCTCAGATAGAGGAGATGAGTCGCCTATGGTTGGTGTCTGCATACAACAAAGTCCAGTTGCTAGCCACTGATGTAACATTTCATTCATAGTACTCTTGTGTTTACTGGCTTTTATGGAGTGAGGTAGTTAATTCTTTCTTTCTGAAATATCAAGATACTAGATCAAATGACGATGCAAACTAAGAGTGGATTACCATGAACTGACTACATAAAAATTTATGCCTGCGCAAATTGTAAATGTAGGCTTCCAGTCTTGTGGATACAAAAGGCTGACATACCATTCCTTCATGATGCATGAATGCAGGCATTTCATTCTGCGATATTTTTAAAAAAAAGATTGTAAGTTCTAAGTTGATTTTTAAAAAGATATGGCCACTAGTCCTTTATTACGGAAACACCATGGAAGTTCTTACTCTTAACACGTGTGACCATTAAATATAAGTAATTTCTTTAAAAAGTGTATATTATTGGGAAGATTTTTATTTAAAAAATTTGTAATGTGTTTTGCTCAAGTTTGGAAAAGTTTAAATATGGTATTTTAAGCCCATGCATCTTTAGCCAAAGTATTTATTATTACCATGGACATAGTTATTGAAACAATGTGTTTTTCCATTTCATAGTTCTGATGATTTCTCTAATTGGTCATGTGCAACATCCCCAAGTCATTATGGATAAAACCAAAGCGCACTTTGTATCATTTTTATTCATTAGCTACAGACTAGTGTATATTTACACAAATCAATATATACCTACCTTCCTGTCACCTGACATGGAAAATGGATTTCATCACAAGGATATATTGATCTCTTGCTGTGATTCATTAAGTTGACATATTTCATTTTAAAAAACATAGTTTTTTTTACTGTACTTAAAGGTTATATGAGAGTGTGGTAGTGAGATGCACTTATTTAATGGCAACAATGGATTCAATTTTAATTTGGCTTTTTTTTCTGATGAATACATTTCAAGCAGTTTACATCATTCATTCTTCTTGCTTCTTAACTCCTTTATGCAAACTAATTTTGAAATTAACTTAGTGAATTTTCTGAACACTTATTTGTTTATGGGTTTGATTATCTGTTGGTATTTTTTACATTCAAAGTAAAAAGAAAAACTTAAATTCTAACTACAATACACACTATAAAAACTGTTTTTTTGTTGTTGTTTTTTTTCATAAAAAGAAATTAACCTTGTAAAACAAAATAAGAGCATGTTTAGTATGGAAGTATTAGTTGTAAAAATCTGGTTAAAGCTGTTCAGTAGGTACTTGTCATGTTGCATAATTTTTAACTTAGTAAAATATTGTATATCATTTTTTTTTAAATTGGACTTTAGAAAAAAAATTATTTTAATCTCCTTTCAAATATTTTAATTCTAATAATAGAAAACTATATTGTGAATTTTAAAAATCTTAAAAATATAATTCTAAAGGCTTCCTTCCTGCATAATATTTACATGTATTAAACAGATTAAATTGTTCCAGTTTAGATTCTAAAGATTAATCACTTTGGCATAATTCAATTACATGTAACTGTTTTAAATGTGGGTTCAAATTTGGTTTTAATTTTTGTTTCACATCTTATTTGACCCAGGTTGAAAACAACAAGATGTAGTTATTATAGTCTGGAAAATAAAACTGTTCAGAAAGGTGCCTTTTGAAATTGGAGCTTATCACCTTTATAGTCAAAGGGCCAGTGGCTAAACAGTAGCCTGTTGATAATCACACAAATACTGCTGATATTGAGAGGTTTAAATCAGTAAAACTGTAGTGTCCTGTTTTAATTTTGAATTAAGTTTTCAACAATTTAAGGCTTTAGATAGGGAGAGATAATTGAAGCATTTTTTTTTTCAAAAAGATTTTTACTCTAAAAGCAACACTTTAATGTTTTGTTTTAAAAACTACTACATCACCTTTTTAATGTTTTATATAGAGTTTTAATAAATAGCAGATGAATAAAAAGGTTATTTTGCATAAATGTTAGCAAATTGTTAATGAAATAAGTTACTGTATATAATACATGGCCAGTGTATATTGTTCTTTTAGATTATTGATAACATGCTATGCAGTGGTTCATTTGTTTTTAATTTTAGGAAAAACACTGTTAGTGTTAGCTTTCAGTATTTAAAGTTTTGTAGCTTTTTAAAACCTGCTACATTTGATTTGCACTATTTAGATTTGAGGGAAATAGACAAGTCTATCAAAGAATAAGTAGTTGTAAATGCATTTGAAGGTTGTTTAATTTTGAGGATATAACACTGTAACCCATCTGTTACAAGTGTGTGTTGTCACTGGTAAATATGACTGTAAATATATGTTTTCATCATCTGTGATGCAGTTTTATAAATAATTATGGAACTTTATCAGTACAACTGATAAATTTTTGTTGTTACATCAAATTCATAGTTGAATTTTCCTTCAATCACCATGCGTCTTTATATACTGTACAATTGATCAATTTACTATAGCTAAGTAGAAATTTTTATTCTGTTAATTTATCCTAAATGACTTAGTTTATAATTGAAGATGAATAATTAGGATGTGGCACATTCAGTACCAATTTTCCAGTATCAACTTCCTAGTATGTTAAAAATATGTACATAGTGTAAGATGTATTGTAGTGTACAGGAAAGAACACCTTGTAAACATGCACTAGGATTCAATATTCTATTCAAAACTCGGAAAAAAAATCACATGTTAAATTATTTCATCATGTTTAATCCACAACAGTTACGTTATATGAATAAATAGGGTATTGTTTTTTTGTCAACTAGGATTTCATTTTTCTAATGTCACAGTAAACAGTGAATGTTTGTATTTGTCCATTCTACTGTTCTTATCTAATGAATTACTTAGGGTGAGTGAGACTATTTAGATTTGTATTTTGAAATTCTGTATTAAAAATGTTACTTTTCAATAGCAAAGAAATAATAGAGCTTTGTAAAATAGCACCATCTAAATAACATTGACTCATACACTATCGATCTATGGGCATTTATTTCCACCATCTCCAAAAAAATATCAGCAAGATTTTTTTTTTATTGAACATCAAACTTTTAAATAAAACCGTTTCTAGAATTGGTTTCTCTATTTAGCAACATAGTTTTATTATGGATGATGGGGTTTTTTTTTCCATTAAAACTTCTAGTTTTATTTTTTATTTCTGTTTAGAAAGTTCCATGCAGGTGTCTTTTGTACATCCTCTTCATTATTTTTTTTTAAGTTCGAACAAAATATGTAAATGCTTATCTAGATATAGGTGCTAATAACATTGAGAAAAACAAACTGGTCAGATATGCCCTTGTGTAAACAATCAGCTGTATTATTGCTTGCAACATTGGATAGTTTTCACCTTAAACATACAAAGTTTATTGAAAGATGAGAAACTAATTCATAAATATATAGCAGGGGAAAATAGTTTAGAATCTCAGCCAAATAGATACTAAATTCAAAATAGGCAAGATTGTGAATATTGTGATACTGACTGTTCAGTTAAGTGAGGGCAATCCCATTATTTTAATCATTTCACATATATGATGTAATTTTAAGGTAATTTTTAAGAGCACTGTATATTTCATTATCTCAGGAAAAAATATCAAGTAGTTTCTCATGTGTGTCAGTTGTAGTGGGCCAGCAGAGGTAGTTGGCTTGTGTGTTCAACAGGAATTAAGTCTTCTTCTTAAATAAGTCTTAAATAAGAAATACTGTCTATATTTCTATATTCATCTCTTTATTTGATAGAAATCCAGCATTACCCTGCTTTATATTTTTAGACACAACACAGCAGTCAATCATAGAGAATTATTACAATTATGAAGTCAGAAAAAATTTAACAGACCCTTATAACAACTCAAAATTATACAAGTTTTGATTCTAAACAAATATTTAAAATTGCAAACAATGAGATGAAATGACTAAAAGAGGGGTATTACCAGTGAATATTTTGACTTTCTGTGTTTCTGGTCACGTTCTAAATAAACAATAAACTACACAAGATTACCCCTCTGATCAGAAAAAATAACTGGTTTTTTTTTTTTTTTTTGGTAAACGCTGCAGGTTTGAAAAAAAAATAGAAATGTGTTTCTTTATAGTTTAATTCATGTTCATAGAAAGACATTCTAACATCTACTGGGTCTTTATTGTAAGTTTTTCCATACTTGCTATATTCAATTTATAAATCATTTAATCAACACTACATTTTTATATTTGGTTCAACAAATTTCTTGTTTTATTTAGTTGAACTTTCAGTTTAAAAGTTTGCTATATTTTTAAATTGTAAAACCAGCCAGCAATGTTTGGTTGTTTGTTGTTTTTTTTTTTAAGTTTTTGTTGTGTACTTTTTAGCCACAATTATCTTCTATTGAAAGTAAACATTAATTCATATTCAGTTTTAAATGTTATCAGATAGACTTAAGATAGATGATATTTATGCTGCAGGAAAAAAGTTTTTTTTCCCACTTTTGACTTGTTAATAGAGTGTTTACAACTACATTTTTATTCGATCCTTTCATAGTGAAGATTGATTTCATTAGGATTTAATTTGTGACATTTAAGTGATTTATTTGTTTTCACCTAGTAAAAAGTGCTCTGATCTCATGATTATTGTTACACTGTTTAGCCAGTTTATGATGATAATGAGAGTTTTTCATCACTGTGTGGGGAAGGTAAGCTTCTGTATCATACTGTAATATAAGCAGAGTGTCAGCCATAATAGTGTTTGTAATATATTCATCTGTTATTTCACTTCTATTATTTTAAGATTCAACTGTACATACAACACTGATACATCATTGCCCCTCAATAAAAAATATAACTGTTTTAACACACATTTGAATTGTTCAGTTTTTAAATACAGGTCTCAATAGAAATGTTATTTAAAACTTGCCAGATCTTGGAACTGTGAAATGGTATTGTGAGCTAGTATTTATTGGCCTGAAGTAGATTTGATGTCATTTGCTTTGACTTGGGTTTCATTATCCACTAATGGGCCGTTGGACTGTGGGTGTGGTTTAGAACAGTTATCAGCACTAAATTTCTTGGCTTTTCCTGTGAGTTCAATCTTCTGACCATTTTTCTTACAGACTTGTCGTTTTCGTGGCATACATTTATCAACATCATGTTCGTAGGTTTGTGTGTCATCGCAGGTACTGATTTCCAGTGTGTAAACTTGTAGGGAAACATCCTGCTGTGGCATGGAGCCATTGGATGTGCGCTGACACACCTTACACTCCTCCCAATCCCTGCTCTTGAATATTTGTGCGCTGATGCAGGGGAGGTACAGGCACTTGTCTGTTTGGACACCCTGGCTTGGTGATATATCCGTGGCCTTGACCTGTGTGCTGTGATGTTTGCTGGGACCCTTGGGCTGTGCTTGACCTGGACATTCACACTGCTGGAACTGCTCACTGCTGATGTACACTCTGCTGGGTCTGCAGCCTGGAGGTCGGTTGGCGCAGCCAAAGAGAATCACTTGACCTTCTTTGCAGTATTCTGGGCACCGAATCAGCATGGTTAGTGAACAGCCTGTCTGTACACCATTGGTTACCTGTATATCTGAGGCTATCACCTGTTGTTTGAATCCTATGCAGCCATCCCTACACGGGGAATGTATTTATTAGCACATGTGGTATACAGTAAATTGAGTCAAAAATGTTTTGTATTATTAGGTGTAATAACTAGAACAATATGATAAAAGAAGCTTAATAGGACAACTTAAAAGCTTCAACACTTCACACGCTTCACAAAGTCCGATGCCCTCCCCTCCCTGTTTGGGGCACGAGGTCATTTAAAAGCAAGAATCTAATTGTACAAGTAAAAACACGTAGAGAAAAAGCAATACCGTTTACTAAACCCAGGGAGCAACATTCCGGGATACAAAATTCGCGGACAATAAACACCGCCCCATGTAGTTTTTAAAGTGCCACCCAAAGCCCTTGCACCCGCTCACACTAGACTAGAATCTCAAACTTACATGTTCTCACGACACGGAACGCTGGGTACAAACTGTTTGGGACAGTCGCACACATCACCGTCTTTGGGCCACTTGCCACACCTGAGCGTGTCATGTCTACCCGGGACATTGTCTGCTAGGGACGAGCCCGTCTGCACCGACTCGCTGGTCCCAAGGTCTCGCGCGTCAACCTGTAGACCAAAGTCTTCCTCCCCCTCGAAATGGGACTTCTTTGGGCATTCACAGCCAGCGTAGACATCCCAGTTTTTTCTGCCGGCTTTGTGCCTCGACCGGTCGCCACATCGTGTTGGTAGTTCGGGATTTCTCAGTCGGAGCGAGGAACCTGTCTGCGTGCCGTCTGGGCGGGTAATGTCTGATGCCATCACTTGGGTATAGAAGTCCTCTTTTTGAACGTTATCGCCGACAAGCGGTCTTCTCGGTTCTGAGCAGGAGTTAAATATACTTTTATTCATGCACCCATGTTTCGTGTCATCGGGGCAGGGGTCACTTGGTGGGCGGGGAGCGACGATTTCTGGATCACATATGGAAATTCTTGTTTTTTTAGGTGACTCAGTCCTTTTGCGATTTGACTTCCCATATTTCATAGACGACTGCATTTTTCAAGTAGGGTGTTAGTTGTAAGTCGTGTATAGTCACACCTAAACTTAGCTAGACTTCCTGGGAAATTTGGGTTTAAATAAGTAATTATAAATGTTCATATGTTGGATAGCGGAGACTTGAATAAGGTAGGTCAAAGTAATTAATCTTGTCCGTTTGACTTTGGGACGTGAAGGTAACGGTTTGATCCCGTGCTAATCTGTGCTGATTAACTGGGAATAACAGCTTTGTGCATATACAATAACCGCTCAAACAATCGGTATCTTCTCGTTTAGCTTGAGATTATCTTTCAAAAATCTGATATAGATCTAGTTTAGGGCTTAGGGCGCTGTAAGTCTATTGTAAAATGGTTGATTGATAGGTTGAAGTTGATGGCAACTTGGCAACGGTAAGGTGTTAAAATAAAATTTTAAAGGTAAAAGAAACACTCATCTTTAGCAGAGTTTACTGTTCGGCTGGGTTTTGGTTCTAGTGTCTTTTACAGAGGCCCGACAGGATATGTCGAGATGGATCCTCAGCAAAACACTCAAGCGACAACCATCAAAGATGGCTCTTTGTCGGACTTGACGTATTGTGTGCACAAGACCAGTTCAAGCTGGTGCGCTACGCCTAGTTTACAAAACGGGATTACCCTAACAAAAATGGTAACAAATCGCTAGTCACCATGTGATCAGACAAGAAGCCCCTCCTCTTTGCATCTTCCCCACTCGATGATTTACCATAAACAATTCCAAACAGGAACGGCGCCCGATTTAGATGCACATGTTTTCCCCTGGGTAAGGCGTGTAGTAAGATGAAAGGTTTTGATCTTCCCGCGATAACCCTACACACGTACTGCAATCAAGTGTCGACATGGAAAGTTCTCTGAGTATGGACATTAAAGCTAAGCTGTTGCAAGTAATATGTCAGGTCATTGTATGACGATTAAGTTTTGCTAGCTTCTAGGGAAAAATCGTCTGTAAACGACGTCCCTCTGTTTTTGCCAGCTTTTAGCCCCTTCAACCATCACCATGGTTAGCGGTGTTTCTTCCAGACCTTTCTCTCCGAAGGGGGGGGGGGGGGGGAGGGGTAAAAAGAAGATAGTGATAAAAATATATATTTTCTATATAAATTATATTTCGTTCGGGGGAAGGGGGGTTAGACCGAAGAAATGCATGAAAGAAACTCTAATGGTTAGACATCGTTACCAAAAGGTAGACCCCCTAAAATGACATCGCTTTTAAGCAGGCCACTCTATCCTTTTGTTTTGTTTCCTTGCCCTGCTAAACCGCGTTATACTGTGCGGTTTTTTTTTCTAGACATGCAAATTATTGGCTACATGTAGCAAAGTTAAACGTGGATGTTTTGTCCAAACATTATTTTTAGAGATATTTTAGAAACTGGATCAATATAAGACTATATTTACTAATTAAGGATCAATTTTCTTACACAATTAATCCTTTTTTTAAACAAAAAATTCTAAATTTCTGATTTAAAAATGCTTTTATTTTGCTCGCAAGTGTAACATCTCAATTTCAACACCTTCCCCAAAATCTTTGCAATAGTCTTTTTGAGTCAAAGGGTCTTTGGACGTGAAACATTCCGTTTCACAGACCAACCTCCGCGTACCCTCCGTATCGATGTAATCTTCCTTTCCTCCCAAATAGATTCTCTGCTTTTTACTGGTGAGTTCAAACTCTCCCCTTAGTTCAGGCTGGAGAGGGTTAGGCCGTTCGTATGTGGTGTGAATCATTAAGTTTTCCAGGGGGGATTCGATGGTCAATCGCCTCGCCACGTCCGGGACGTAGGTAGGTGCAGTAGAGCTGAGCGTTGGGAAGGTATAAACTTGCAGTGGGAAAACTGTCTTCTTCTGCGCCAGCTGCCTGTCTGCTAGTTAACACTGCTGACGTTGGTGACCATGGACGACTTGGAGCGCGTGCTGTCCTCGGTGTGCCTGTCGTCGTCCGTGTCTGCCGCCCTCCTGCTGTCAGCGTCGCTGTGCAGACTGTCGTTCAGACTGTGGAGCACACTCTTCTCCTTGGCCTGCAGACCGTCCATGACGAAGAGCGAGGCGTCCTCGACCACAGCTGCTGTTGCTGGAATCAAAGGTGAGCGAGATGGGAGCTGGGTCCGACACGACGTCAGCACCACCACATTCCTGAGGTTTGAGGGACAACAATGAGATATAACATTAGGTACAACAACGTGAGGTACAACATGTGTGGTACAACATGTGAGGTACAACAATGTGAGGTACAACAATGTGAGGTACAACATGTGAGGAACAACAACGTGAGGTACAACAACGTGAGGTACAACAATGTGAGGTACAACATGTGAGGTACAACAATGTGAGGTAAAACAAGTGAGGTACAACATGTGAGGTACAACATGTGAGGTACAACATGTGAGGTATAACATGTGAGGTACAACATGTGAGGTACAACATGTGAGGTACAACAATGTGAGGTACAACATGTGAGGTACAACAATGTGAGGTAAAACAAGTGAGGTACAACATGTGAGGTACAACATGTGAGGTACAACATGTGAGGTACAACATGTGAGGTACAACATGTGAGGTACAACAAGTGAGGTACAGCATGTGAGGTACAACAATGTGAGGTACAACATGTGAGGTACAACATGTGAGGTACAACATGTGAGGTACAACATGTGAGGTACAACATGTGAGGTACAACATGTGAGGTACAACAATGTAATGTACAACATGTGAAGTACAACAATGAGATACTATATGAGGTACAACAATGAGATACAATATGAGGTACAACAATGAGATACAATATGAGGTACAACAATGAGATACAATGTGAGGTAAAACATGTGAGGTACAACATGAGAGGTACAACATGTGAGGTACAACAACGTAAGGTACAACATGTGAGGTACAACATGGGAGGTACAACATGTGAGGTACAACAATGTGAGGTACAACATGTGAGGTACAACAATGTGAGGTACAACAAGTGAGGAACAACATGTGAGGTACAACAAGTGAGGTACAAGAAGTGAGGTACAACATGTGAGGTAAAACAATGTGAGGTAAAACAATGTGAGGTACAACAATGTGAGGTAAAACAATGAGACACGTTGTCCGTTTTCCGGGCGTGACTTACGATTTTTCATCCAGAATTGTGTATACTTCACAAAAATTTATTTTGTGAGTAATATGTTGGTGGATAGAGCAGGGTAAATATAAATCATCAGTTTGGGAGCTAGAGCAGGGTAAATATAAATCATCAGTTTGGGAGCTAGAGCAGGGGATGGCTAAGTTATCTGTCTGACAGCTTTCATTTTTCATAGACGACTGCATTTCTATAGTCACACCTAAACTTAGCTAGGTTTCTTGGGAAATTTGGGTTTAATTAAGATTAAGTAATTATAAATGTTCATATGTTGGATTGCGGAGACTTGAATAAGGTAGGACAAAGTAATGAAGCAGACTTGTTCGTTTGACTTTGGGACTTGAAGGTAACGGTTTTATCCCGTGCTAATCTATGCTGATTAACTGGGAATAACTGCTTTGTGCATATACAATAACCGCTCAAACAATCAGTATCTTCTCGTTTAGCTTGAGATTATCTTTAAAAAATCTTATATGGTTTAGTTAGGGCGCTGTAAGTCTATTGTAAAAGTTGATTGATAGGTTGAAGTTGATGGCGACTTGGCAACGGTAAGGTGTTAGAATTTAAAGGTACAAGAAACACTCATCTTAAGCAGGGTTTACTGTTCGGCTGGGTTTTGGTTCTAGTGTCTTTTACAGAGGCCCGACAGGATATGTTGAGATGGATCCTCAGCAAAACACTCAAGCGACAACCATCAACGATGGCACTTTGTCGGAATTGACGTATTGTGTGCACAAGACCAGTTCAAGGTGGTGCGCTACGCCTAGTTTACAAAACGGGATTACCCCAACAAAAATGGTAACAAATCGCTAGTCACCATGTGATCAGACAAGAAGCCCCTCCTCTTTGCATCCTCCCCAATAGATGATTTACCATACACAATTTCCAACAGGAACGGTGCCCGATTTAGATGCACATGTTTTCCCCTGGGTAAGGCGTGTAGTAAGATGAAAGGTTTTGATCTTCCCTACACACGTACTGCAATCAAGTGTCGACCTGGAAAGTTCTCTGAGTATGGACATTAAAGCTAAGCTGTTGCAAGTAATATGTCAGGTCATTGTTGGACGATTAAGTTTTGCTACCTTCTAGGGAAAAATCGTCCATAAACGACGTCCCGCTGTTTTTGCCAGCTTTTAGCCCCTTCAACCATCACCATGGTTAGCTGTGTTTCTTCTAGACCTTTCTCTCCAAGGGGGGGGGGGGAGATAGACCGAAGACAATGATAAAAATTTATTTTCTATATAAATTATATTTCGTTCGGGGGGAAGGGGGGGTTAGACCGAAGAAATGCATGAAAGAAACTCTAATGGTTAGACATCGTTACCAAAAGGTAGACCCCCCTACAATGACATCGCTTTTAAGCAGGCCACTCTACCCTTTTGTTATGTTATCTTGCCCTGCAACACCGCGTTATACTGTGCGGTTTTTTTTCTAGACATGCAAATTATTGGCTACATGTAGCAAAGTTAAACGTGGATGTTTTGTCCAAACATTTTTTGAGTAGTTTCCCTTTAGTAAGGATATTATTACTTTCTCGTATATACGAAGTATAGAGAAAGTATTGTAATCGTGCACAAAAATAACATGAAATTTTGACAGTTTTCACCGTTTTACTCCTCAGTCCTTCATCACATCCGGAAGTGGTACTTTTTCTAAATTTTTAAAAAGCCTATAACTTGAGTACTATTTCAGATAGATAAATGACATTTCACATGTAAGTAAAAGATCTAATTCTCTACCTGCTATCAAATTTTGAGTAATTTCCGTTGATTGAAAGTACTAATTTACGCTATTTCCGATTTCTCAAAAAACGAATGTAAATTTATAAAGTACTAATAATATTCCGCACTATTATGCACGTTTTATTTGGCGTTTACATGTGTGCAATTCTTTTTGCTACGAGATTTTATTCTATTTTTAAAAGTTTAAGCATTTAAAATGGATTAAAATTCCAATTTTTTCGGGGGGGGGGGGGGGGTGGGGGGGGGGGGAGGGGAGGGCCTCGTTTGACTGGATCACATTACACAAATTTTTTTTTTTTACAGAAACAATTAGCAACAGATCTCGGTATTGTTATCCCACTGATATAATGAAAACATTGTCGTTTGTTGTACAGTGAGGTAAAAAAAAATTCATAAAAACAAGCTTTTATTTAATTATGAACAATAAATATTTTGTTTAAATATAGTATATTGTATTCAATACTTTAACTGGAATTTAAGAAGCGATCCGCGTTTTTCATTTTAGTAATTTAAATAGTTATTCATTATTATATTTAAAGGAAATCATTTATTTTCTCCTTTTTAGTGCATAATTATAAAATAGCTTCTTATTAAGACGGGTTTCATTCCTTTTTTCAGTACTTTAATATTTTTATTACCATAGTTGCATGACTAAAAACTATTGCGCACAAAATGAAAAATGCGTGTATAATAATGCGGCTAAAAGCTCCCCCCCCCCCTAGTTAAAGTATTGTGACCCAAAACAATCAATTAAACAAATTTGACACAAATTGAATTCATTAGACGATTCAAACAATAGAAGGCATTATTGCAAATGAAGCAAAATAATGTTTTGAAGGTGTAAAGTCTTTGTACTTTATTTGTTTCGTTACTTTTATTTTAGATCTTAAACAAATGTTGACTGTCCATATTTTGTAGGCAATCATTTTCTATTTTTTTCACACAAAATATATTTTTTCTCCAGTAGGAACGCCCAAAAGCTTTTAATAGAGAATATATTGATTTTCTTAGTTCATTTTTCTAGACACCGAATCAATACAGAATATTTTTATTTTTTTCTAGACACCGAATCATTAGAGAATACCTTTTCGTTTATTTTTCTTGACACCGAATCAATAGAGAATACTTTTTGGTTCATTGTTCTGGCCACCAAATTAATAGAGAATACTTTTTGGTTCATTGTTCTGGCCACCAAATTAATAGAGAATACTTTTTGGTTCATTGTTCTGGCCACCAAATTAATAGAGAATACTTTTTGGTTCATTGTTCTGGGCACCAAATTAATAGAGAATACTTTTTGGTTCATTGTTCTGGCCACCTAATTAGTCCACCTAATCAGTAGAGGATACTTTTCTTCCTTTCGTCATGCGCTGTTTGGATGCCGACGCTAGGTCCGTCGTTAGGCTTTCGTTTCCTTTTGTACGGCCGATGTTCTTTGTTTCCAGCTTCACCCTCCTCCTCTTCGCCACTTTCCTCTTGGTCGTCTATGTCTTTTAGAGCTTTCCCAGCACCAAATGTGTTGTATCTTTTCTTGGGTGCCCCGGGAACACCTGGGGAATATGGAGGAACATTGAAACAGACTTAAAAAATTGAAGAACATTGAAACAGACATATAGAAACCTTGAAACAGACTATCAAAAAATAGAGGAACGTTGAAACAGACGTATAGAAACATTGAAACAGACATAAAATATAGAGGGACGTTGAAACTGACTATCAAAAAATTGAAGAACATTGAAACAGACATGTAGAAACATTGAAACAGACATAAAATATAGAGGGACGTTGAAACTGACTAACAAAAAATAGAGGAACATTGAAACAGACTATCAAAAAATTGAAGAACATTGAAACAAACATATAGAAACATTCAAACAGACATAAAATATAGAGGGACGTTGAAACTAACAAAAAATAGAGGAACATTGAAACAGACTATCAAAAAATTGAAGAACATTGAAACAGACATATAGAAATATTGAAACAGACATAAAATATAGAGGGACGTTGAAACTGACTAACAAAAAATAGAGGAACATTGACTGTCAAAAAATGTATAGGAGCACGGAGTCAGTTGCTTATGTGATAAAGACAAATATGGGGACATTAAAAAATTATGGATCTTGTCTAGATAAGACCTGACAAAAATTTAACCCATCCACCAAAAGAAAAGATTTTTGAAAACATTATATGAAACTTGTACATTTAGCTTTTAACCCTAACCCTAGCCAACTTAGCCCAACTCTAACAAAAAAATTAACTCTGACGCTATCCCTATTTTATTTTTGGCGTGCGTTTAAACTTTCAAGTGTTCAGAAATCAGAAATAGGCCAAAGTTGTGTGCATGCATTAAAATTTAAATTGGAGCTGGCAAAAGTGGCGGGGATTAACTTTTCACCCTTAACACTTAACACTAATAATAATAAAAAAATCAAATTGTCCCTCATTAAAAAAATTGTCCCTCATTAATAAAAAGTCTAGTGACAATTTTAGCGCAATTTCCTTATGTTATCTAAAAATAGCTCTGTCGTAGCGTAAATCAAGAGCAGGGTTAGTAAAACCATTGGTTAAAATACATGTTTTATTTACAATAGAGTTACATGAATAAAAACCATTGCGCGCCTAGCTACTGAACGTGATGACGCAGCCATTGAACGTGATGGCGCAGCTATTGAACGTGATGACGCGTGTGGTGTGGTTGGATAAAAATGCCTACTAATTCGGTCCAAATTTTAATTAATTCAAAAACTTTTTTTGTGACCGAACGAAAGGATATTTTTGAAAACTTTCTTCGGCAATATTGTTCTAAATTACAACTGAAATTGATTGGTACATGTTTCAAGTCGCTAAGTGGTCTGGTTGCCGAGATATGGGCCAAAAACTGCATTTTTTCGAGGTTTTTTGGCTTTTCCGGGAAATCCATAAGAGAAACCCGGAATTTTTTTGGCCTATGTTCATCCTCGTAACTTGCTTAAACATAATTGCTTGGAACTAGTCCTCGATATTGCTTCGTTGAGGAGGAGATACGACTTAAAGCTGCGGACACACATCCATTCATTCATACATTCATACATCCAGAAATGACGGGTTAATAAACGCAATTCTCCAGAATGGAAATTGCGCTAAAAATTAACCAATAGAAAGGCAGCGCACCAGCAGAGAAAGTGAAAGTAGATGTTTACCGTGGGTCTCTTCCTGTTGATAAGTTGCGACGGTGAGCGATTCGTACCGTCGCGGCACCGACCTGAAACCAAATACGTGGATTAATCCAGTGTTTCTTCCAGACTGTTTCTCCAGGGGTGGGGGCGCACTTTAAATTTTCGCGGGTCGGACTAAAATTTCCGGGGGGGGGGGGGGGGCGAACACAATTAAAAGTAAATATTTGCTATATAATTCCATTTCGTTCTGGGAAAGGGGGGGGGGCAGAAGACTATAATATATTGTATATATATATATATATAATTATATATATATATATATATATATATATATATATATATATATATATATATATATATATATATACATATATATATATTTATATATATATACATATATATATTGTATATATATATATATATATATATATATATATATATATATATATATATATATATATATATATATATATATATATAAGGTCTACATATAATAATATAATATAGTTGAAATTGAATTGGTGTCACCCCTTTCCATTTTGTCTAATGTCCTCAATTTGTGCGCATTATATTAATCCAACAATTAATTCATGTGGAAAAAGCATCGTTTTCATCGTAAATTATTTGATTTATTTTGTCACCCCCGCCCCGATTGTTAATTGATATCTTATTGAATACTTATATAAACTAAATTTTATCGTCAGTACCAATGATATTGCGTCTTCAGCAGTAAAAGTAAAAAAAGATTCGGATGGTAAAAGCAAGGTAATATCTTCACAACCCCTATTCACGACCTAATATATCTGTAATAACTTTGTTTCTTACAATTACACATTAAACAAGTTTACCTGAATTCGTTAATTCCTTACAGTTACACATCAAACCAGTTTACCTGAATTCGTTAATTCCTTACAGTTACACATCAAACCAGTTTACCTGATTTCGTTAATTCTTTACAGTTACACATCAAACCAGTTTACCTGAATTCGTTAATTCCTTACAGTTACACATCAAACCAGTTTACCCGAATTCGTTTATTCCTTACAGTTACACATCAAACCAGTTTAACTGAATTCGTTTATTGCTTATATTTACACATCAAACCAGTTTAACTGAATTCGTTTATTGCTTATAATATATTTACACATCAAACTTTGGCCATCAGCGGCGTTTCTTCTTTGTTGGTGGTGTGGGCTATTTGGTTGCTCATCAACCAGCAGAGTTCCATTCTCTAAAACCAGATTTTGAGTCAAAGGGTTTATGCTTTTTACTGATGAGTTCAAACTCTCCCCTTAATTCAGGCTGGAGAGGATTAGGCCGTTCGTACGTGTTGTCATTAGGTTTTCCAGGGGAGATTCGATGGACAACCGCCTCGCCACGTCCGGGACGTAGGTAGGTGCAGTAGAGCTGAGCGTTGGGAAGGTATGAACTTGCAGTGGGCAAACTTTCTTCTTCTGCGCCAGCTGCCTATCTGCTAGTTAACACTGCTGATGTTGGTCACCGTGGACGACTTGGAGCTGTCCTCGGTGTGCCTGTCGTCGTCCGTGTCCACCGCCCTCCTGATGTCAGCGTCGCTGTGCAGATTGTCGTTCAGACTGTGGAGCACACTCTTCTCCTTGGCCTGCAGACCGTCCATGACGAAGAGCGAGGCGTCCTCGGCCACAGCAGCTGTTGCTGGAATCAAAGGCGAGCGAGATGGGGGCTGGGTCTGACACGGAGTCTGCAGCACCACATTCCTGATGTTTGAGGGACTATAATGAGATATAACATAAGGTACAACAAAGTGAGGTACAACATGTGTGGTACAACATGTGTGGTACAACATATGAGGTACAACATGTGAGGTACAACAAGTGAGGTACAACATGTGAGGTACAACATGTGAGGTACAACATGTGAGGTACAACATGTGAGGTACAACATGTGAGGTACAACATGTGAGATACAACATGTGAGGTACAACATGTGAGGTACAACATGTGAGGTACAACATGTGAGATACAACATGTGAGGTACAACATGTGAGGTACAACATGTGAGGTACAACATGTGAGGTACAACATGTGAGGTACAACATGTTAGGTACAACATGTAAGGTACAACAATGTGAGGTACAACTAGTGAGGTACAACATGTGAGGTACAACATGTGAGGTACAACATGTGAGGTACAACATGTGAGGTACAACTAGTGAGGTACAACATGTGAGGTACAACAATGTGAGGTACAACATGTGAGGTACAACATTGAGATACAATATGAGGTACAACAATGAGATACAATATGAGGTACAACAATGAGATACAATATGAGGTACATCAATGAAATACAATGTGAGGTACAACAATGTGAGGTACAACATGTGAGGTACAACAATGTAATGTACAACATGTGAAGTACAACAATGAGATACAATGTGAGGTACAACAATGAGATATAATATGAGGTACAACAATGAGATACAATGTGAGGTACAACATGTGAGGTACAACAACGTGAGGTACAACATGTGAGGTACAAGATGTAAAGTACAACATGTGAGGTACAACATGTGTGGTACAACATGTGAGGTACAACATGTGAGGTACAACAATGTGAGGTACAACAAGTGAGGTACATCATGTGAGGTACAACAATGTGAGGTACAACATGTGAGGTACAACATGTGAGGTACAACATGTGAGGTACAACATGTGAGTTACAACATGTGAGGTACAACAATGTAATGTACAACATGTGAAGTACAACAATGAGATACTATATGAGGTACAACAATGAGATACAATATGAGGTACAACAATGAGATACAATGTGAGGTAAAACATGTGAGGTACAACATGGGAGGTACAACATGAGAGGTACAACAACTTGAGGTACAACATGTGAGGTACAACATGTGAGGTACAACGTGTGAGGTACAACAATGTGAGATACAACATGTGAGGTACAACATGTGAGGTACAACAATGTGAGGTACAACAAGTGAGGAACAACATGTGAGGTACAACAAGTGAGGTACAAGAAGTGAGGTACAACATGTGAGGTAAAACAATGAGAGGTAAAACAATGTGAGGTACAACAATGTGAGGTAAAACAATGAGACACGTTGTCCGTTTTCCGGGCGTGACTTACGATTTTTCATCCAGAATTGGGTATACTTCACAAAAATTGATTTTGTGAGTAATATGTTGGTTGATAGAGCAGGGTAAATATAAATCGTCAGTTTGGGAGCTAGAGCAGGGTAAATATAAATCGTCAGTTTGGGAGCTTACACATTTTTTAGACGACTGCATTTTTCAAGTAGGGTGTTAGTTGTAAGTCGTGTATAGTCACACCTAAACTTAGCTAGACTTCCTGGAAAATTTTGGTTTAATTAAGTAATTACAAATGTTCATATGTTGGATTGCGGAGACTTGAATAAGGTAGGACAAAGTAATGAAGCAGACTTGTTCGTTTGACTTTGGTACTTGAAGGTAACGGTTTGATCCCGTGCTAATCTATGCTGATTAACTGGGAATAACTGCTTTGTGCATATACAATAACCGCTCAAACTTCAAGTTAAACTTGAGATAATCTTTTAAAAATCTGATATGATTTAGGGCGCTGTAAGTCTATTGTAATAGGTTGAAGTTGTGGCGACTTGGCAACGGTAAGGTGTTAAATTCTAAAGGTAAAAGAAACACTCATCTTTAGCAGGGTTTACTGTTCGGCTGGGTTTTGGTTCTAGTGTCTTTTACAGAGGATCGACAGGATATGTCGAGATGGATCCTCAGCAAAACACTCAAGCGACAACCAGCAACGATGGCACTTTGTCGGAATTGACGTATTGTGTGCACAAGACCAGTTCAAGCTGGTGCGCTACGCCTAGTTTACAAAACGGGATTACCCCAAAAAAAATGGTAACAAATCGCTAGTCACCATGTGATCAGACAAGAAGCCCCTCCTCTTTGCATCTTCCCCACTCGATGATTTACCATACACAATTCCCAACAGCAACGGTGCCCGATATAGATGCACATGTTTTCCCCTGGTTAAGGCGTGTAAGATGAAAGGTTTTGATCTTCCCGCGATAACCCTACACAGTACTACACACGTACTGCAATCAAGTGTCAACCTGGAAAGTTCTCTGAGTATGGACATTAAAGCTAAGCTGTTGCACGTAATATGTCAGGTCATTGTTGGACGATTAAGTTTTGCTACCTTCTAGGGAAAAATCGTCTGTAAACGACGTCCCGCTGTTTTTGCCAGCTTTTAGCCCCTTTAACCATCACCATGGTTAGCGGTGTTTCTTCCAGACCTTTTTCTCCAAGGGGGGGGGGGGGGAAGGAAGACAATGATAAAAAAATATATTTTCTATATAAATTATATTTCGTTCGGGGGAAAGGGGGGTTAGACCGAAGAAATTCATGAAAGAAACTCTGATGGTTAGACATCGTTACCAAAAGGTAGACCCCCCTACAATGACATCGCATTTAAGCAGGCCACTCTACCCTTTTGTTTTGTTTCCTTGCCCTGCTAAACCGCGTTATACTGTGCGTTTTTTTTTCTAGACATGCAAATTATTGGCTACATGTAGCAAAGTTAAACGTGGATGTTTTGTCCAAACATTATTTGAATAGTTTCCCTTTAGTAAGGACATTATTTTTTAGAGATATTTTAGCAACTGGATCAATATAAGACTATATTTACTAATTAAGGATCCATTTTGCATACACAATTAATCCTTTTTTTAAACAAAAAATTCTAAATTTCTGATTTAAAAGTACTTCCTTTTTACTCGCAAGTGTAACGTCTCAATTTTAATCCCTCCCCCAACATCTTTGCAAAAGTCTTCGTTCCCATGTTCGTTCTGATATTTTAGTTATTTATATTCAAGAACGAAGAAGTAGAAGAAACAAGGTACTAATGTTTCAAATAACTGATACATTCATTGACTCCGATTTTATTCTGCTTTTCTTTTTTTCCATAGCCTTTGTCCAACCAAGAACAAACTACAAGGCAACAGTTGTTTAATTTTGGAGTTGTCTCTCCTAGAAGAGTGGCTGTTCCTCAGCTAACGAGCCTCATCGGCCCGAGGGTTCGAACTCGAGACTTTTCGGTTTAGCAACCCTGAGCTTTACCCCTTGTGTGCGTCTGAATTCAATGATTAGCTACACGACTGATCAGAGATCAACACCTGCGGTTAAATGTAGTAGCCAGTCAGAGGCGTATCCAGGTTTTCGTTGTAGGGGGAGCGAAAAGAGCAAAAAAGGCGCCGAATTTTTAACACGTTCTATATACGTGTAATATATATATATATATATATATATATATATATATATATATATATATATATATATATATATATATATATATATATATATATTTACTAGCTGTATGTCATTACACACAATATAGGCCGACAAAACAAAAATTGTATCAATCTAAACAAAAAACAAACAAAATATACACACTTTACAACCAAAAACAATGAACGTAACACAATCTGTTTTGTAATTCTTGTAAAAAATTTCTTACATAATAATTCCTGGGAAATTATTTAAGACAAGTGAAATAGGGGAAATAATCACTCTCTTAATATAAATAGGTATATATCTAAACATTTAATTATAAATGTCAAAACAAATAAATAATTACTTTAGAATATAATGAAATTGTTTAAAACTATTCGTGTTAACAAAAATGTTTTTGTCTATAATTAGAATTAAATATATCGTCATCATAAATGCTAAAGTATTACAGCATAATGAAAGTTTTTGAAATCAGAGTTGGTATAAAACCACGCTTTTCAGTATTATAGATAAACATTCGGAATAACAGCCTACATTGAACTAAATGTCGGGTCATACAGTTCAGATCATATATTTTTTAATTAACTACAGTTTCTTCGTGTTCCTTAAAGATCATTTTTTAACATAGTGAAAGGTATGGGTTAGATCACACACCTATTTACTGTCCGGTCATTTTAGGTCAATTATCCAACCCAGTGTATACCTAGGTGTGACATGTGGTGGTGAGGTGTGGGGGGGGGGGGGGAGATAACCAACTCAGAGTGAACATAGCGTCAGTTTTTAGATGACTGTTCTAAACATACATATATATTACAAATGTATACTGATTCAGAAATAGATTTAAATAAGTAGCAGTGGTATTATGACAATATTTTTTTTTACAGAGGGGTCCATGGGGAGGGGGGTTGTAACAGTTTCATATAATTTGTAATCGTATCACTATCGCCCAAACTGTAAGAATACTACTACTTCATCGTGATGACAATGACGTTGTTGACCGTGCCAAAATTTCCCCACCACTACGCAGCTTGCCCATAAGTAAATTTAAATAGAGGTGCCACATCAGTTGTATTTGTTTCTGTATTGTAATTTTCAAAAAATTAATCACACGATTCAAACTGTATATATAAAGTAATTATGTGTGAAGTTTTATGTATAACATTTTCTAATGCAATTATTCGTAAGCAAATACATTATACAGTTGCCTTAAACTTAACACCCCTCTTGCCAAGTGGTACTAGCGGTAGAGGATTTTAAAAAATTCCAATGCATCGTAATGGTTATTTTAAGAGTGACAAACTGATGTAGCTGTTAATACGTGTTGTAAACGTAGACACTACTAGACTAGTACAATAATGCTTAAAACATAGATGTGCCGACCAAAAATATTTTTTTAACAAATATCATTGTTTAAAACTTTGAGTTTAAAAAGTTTCCAAAAAGGCGCCACTTTGCTGAAAATGGCCAGAGGGGGAGCGGCAGCTCCCCCTGCTCCCCCCCCCCTGCGTACGCTACTGTAGCCAGTACCGTCTACCCTCAACACAGCCGACACGATACAGCCTATAAAAAGCAGCGAATGACCTCACCAGGCAGCATGACAATACAGAGTTATCGAGCCTCATTTGACTGGATCACACTACACATTTTTTTTTTACAGAAACAATTAGCAACAGATCTCGGTATAGTTATCCTACTGACATAGTGAAAACATTGTCGTTTGTTATATAGTGAGGTAAAACAATTCATAAAAACAAGCTTTTATTTAATAACGAACACTAAATATTTTGTTTAAATATAATATTGTATTTAGTACTTTTACTGGAATTTAAGAAGCGATACGCGTTTTTCATTTTTAGTAATTTAATATTATTATATTTAAAGGAAATCATTTTCTCCTTTTTAGTGCATAATTATAAAATAGCTTGTTATTAAGACGGGTTTCATGCATTTTTCAGTACTTTAATATTTTTATTACCATAGTTGCATGACTAAAAACTATTGCGCACAAAATGAAAAATGCGTGTATAATAATGCGGCTAATAGCTTAACCACCCCCACCCCCCCCCCCTAGTTAAAGTATTGTGACCCAAAACAATCAATTAAACAAATTTGACACAAATTGAATTCATTAAACGATTCAAACAATAGAAGGCATTATTGCAAATGAAGCAAAATAATGTTTTGAAGGTGTAAAGTCTTTGTACTTTATTTGTTTCGTTACTTTTATTTCAGATCTTAAACAAATGTTGTCTGTCCATATTTTGTAGCAATCATTTTCTATTTTTTTTACACAAAATATATTTTTTCTTCAGTAGGAACGCCCAAAAGCTTTTAATAGAGAATAGATTGATTTTCTTAGTTCATTTTTCTAGACACCGAATCAATAGAGAATACTTTTTGGTTCATTGTTCTGGCCACCAAATTAATAGAGAATACTTTTTGGTTCATTGTTCTTGTCACTAATTAGTCCACCTAATCAGTAGAGGATACTTTTCTTCCTTTCGTCATGCGCTGTTTGGATGCCGACGCTAGGTCCGTCGTTAGGCTTTCGTTTCCTTTTGTACGGCCGATGTTCTTTGTTTCCAACTTCACCCTCCTCCTCTTCGCCACTTTCCTCTTGGTCGTCTATGTCTTTTAGAGCTTTCCCAGCACCAAATGTGTTGTATCTTTTCTTGGGAGCCACGGGAGCACCTGGGGAACATACAATTCCGTGACAGAATATGGAGGAACATAGAAACAGACTATAAAAAAATTGAAGAACATTGAAACAGACATATAGAAACATTGAAACAGACTATCAAAAAATAGAGGAACGTTGAAACAGACATATAGAAACATTGAAACAGACATAAAATATAGAGGGACGTTGAAACTGACTAACAAAAAATAGAGGAACATTGAAACAGACTATCAAAAAATTGAAGAACATTGAAACAGACATGTAGAAACATTGAAACAGACATAAAATATAGAGGGACGTTGAAACTGACTAACAAAAAATAGAGGAACATTGAAACAGACTATCAAAAAATTGAAGAACATTGAAACAGACATATAGAAACATTGAAAAAGACATAAAATATAGAGGGACGTTGAAACTGACCAACAAAAAATAGAGGAACATTGACCGTCAAAAAATGTATAGGAACACGGAGTCAGTTGCTTATGTGATAAAAACAAATATGGGGACATTAAAAAATTATGGATCTTGTCTAGATAAGACCTGACGAAAATTTAACCCATCCACCAAAAGAAAAGATTTTTGAAAACATTATATGAAACTTGTACATTTAGCTTTTAACCCTAACCCTAGCCAACTTAGCCCAACTCTAACAAAAAAAATTAACTCTGACGCTATCCCTATTTTATTTTTGGCGTGCGTTTAAACTTTCAAGTGTTCAGACATCAGAAATAGGCCAAAGTTGTGTGCATGCATTAAAATTTAAATTGGAGCTGGCAGAAAGTGACGGGGATTAACTTTTCATCCGTGCACTTTTTGCAGTGGTGGGGCTTATCTGTACAAGATTCAAAAGTATGAGGGGGCATAAAAACTGTCATAAATCATATGAACATTGATATTCAATGAGTTAAAATGAGATGTAACACTAATAATAAAAAAAATCAAATTGTCCCTCATTAAAAAAAAATTATCAATAGCAAAGCAGCGCACTAGCAGAGAAAGTGAAAGTAGATGTTTACCGTGGGCCTCCTCCTGTTGATAAGTTGTGACGGTGAGCGATTCATACCGTCGCGGCACCGACCTGAAACCAAATACGTGGATTAATCCAGTGTTTCTTCCAGACTTTTTCTCCGGGGGTGGGGGCGCACTTTAAATTTTCGCGGGTCGGACTAAAATTTCCGGGGGGCGGACACTGTTAAAAGTAAATATTTGCTATATAATTCCATTTCGTTCTGGGAGGGGGGAGGGCAGGGGCGGTAGACTATATATGTATATATATATATATATATATATATATATGAAATATATATGAAATATATATGAAATATATATATGAATTGGTGTCATCAATTTGTGCGCGCATTATATTAATCCAACAATTAATTCATGTGGAAAAAGCAAGCATCGTTTTCATTGTAAATTATTCGATTTTTTTTTTGCGTCACCCCTTCACCGATTGTTAATTGATATACATTTTTTAAAATATTCAACAAAACCTTTTTTCCACTGTAATTTTTGTAGCTATATTTTATGGTCAGTACCAACAAATACTTATATAAACTAAATTTTATGGTCAGTACCAATGAATTTGCGTCAGCAGCAGTAAAAGTCAAAAAGATTCGGATGGTAAAAGCAAGGTAATATCTTCAAAACCCCTATTCACGACCTAATATATCTGTAATGACCTTGTTTCTTACAATTACACATCAAACCAGTTTACCTGAATTCGTCAATTTCTTACAGTTACACATCAAACCAGTTTACCTGAATTCGTCAATTCCTTACAGTTACACATCAAACCAGTTTACCTGATTTCGTTAATTTCTTACAGTTACACATCAAACCAGTTTACCTGAATTCGTCAATTCCTTACAGTTACACATCAAACCAGTTTACCTGAATTCGTTAATTTCTTACAGTTACACATCAAACCAGTTTACCTGAATTCGTCAATTCCTTACAGTTACACATCAAACCAGTTTACCTGAATTAGTTTAATCCTTACAGTTACACATCAAACCAGTTTACCTGAATTCGTTTATTCCTTACAGTTACACATCAAACCAGTTTACCTGAATTCGTCAATTCCTTACAGTTACACATCAAACCAGTTTACCTGAATTCGTCAATTCCTTACAGTTACACATCAAACCAGTTTACCTGAATTCGTCAATTCCTTACAGTTACACATCAAACCAGTTTACCTGAATTCGTTTAATCCTTACATTACCACATCAAACCAGTTTACCTGAATTCGTCAATTCCTTACAGTTACACATCAAACCAGTTTACCTGAATTCGTCAATTCCTTACAGTTACACATCAAACCAGTTTACCTGAATTAGTTAAATCCTTACATTACCACATCAAACCAGTTTACCTGAATTAGTTAAATCCTTACAGTTACACATCAAACCAGTTTACCTGAATTAGTTAAATCCTTACAGTTACACATCAAACCAGTTTACCTGAATTCGCCTTGTTCATGATCCATCGTCTGCTCAGGCGGCATATAGTCTGTGGATACGTAGTTCCTGTAGTCGTCTTGATCCATCGTGTTATCATAACGGCTCGGCTGGCGACTGCTTCTATACATATCGTTTGATGATGGGTTTGCTTCTGCCATTCGCACTTTGGACGGAGCCTTAGCGGTTTTGGCACTTGAAGGGTATAAGGTCCGGTCCGTTTTTTCACGTTGGAATAGTTCCTCGGCTGTTTTAATATATGCTGAGATGCTTCTGTGTTCAGGAGTCATGTCATAGATACTTAGTTCGCCCCACGTCATGTCGTTACACTCCGAGTCGTCACTGAGCGAGGGCTTGACCGGGGGGAACGGCTCCGTCAGCATGAGTGACGCGCCCGTCTGCGCCTCGTCACAGGGGTTGATGTCACACGGCGTCACCTGCGCCTCGAAGTCCACCATCTCAAACGGGAAATCTCCCGGCTCGCGAGGTTTCTGCCTCCTGACAAACGGTTCTAAGTTCTCCATCGACTTCCCAGTCTGCGACAGGTTGGTGCGGCAGATATCCCCGCAGTGAACCTGCACCTCAAAGTCAAATTTCCTCGAGCAGGAATTGGTCCGCCTGTAGCACTCGCACGTCTTGACCTGGTCGTAGTTGACGATGTAGCCTTTGATAAATTCTTTGGTCTGCTTGCCCGTCTGGCAGCCGACACTCGGGCAAATGTCCTGGACGCTGCCCTGGACTTCGCTGTCCACACACACCCCTCGTACGTTCGGCTCGGGTGGGCAGCATGAGCTGGGCGTCCACAGCTTGTGGCCCCTGATGTTGACTCTGTCCATGTCCCGGGGCGGCAGCTCGGCTGTCCTCAGGGAGAGAGACGAGCCCGTCTGGGCAGCGTCGCAGATGCTGATGTCTGTGGCCACAACTTGGTTCTCGACAGTCGAGTATACCTTGACGTCAGCGTCGCCAACTAGACTGGGGATGCAGTCGATACATTCACCTTTGGTTGTCTTGTTACCAGAAGGTTTTGATCGTCTGCGACCTTTGGTCATGGACAATCTTTTGGGCTCGTCTTGTGTTGCCTCTGTGGGAAGCTGGTCGACATCTTTCAATGTGGTATCATCAATCTCAGACACTTTAGTTGTGCTGTTGTTGTTGAGGTTGTATTCGAGACCCGCAGAGGAGCCTTGTTGTACGCTAGGATCTTCAAAAGATTCCCAGCACTCAGTTCCAGCAACGATGAGATCTTCTGTGGCTTCTAGGGCGCAGTTAAAATAAGAGACCTTCTCGTGTTTCTTTTCAACTGGATTCTCCTCAGCCACGAGATGAAATTGCGTCCCCTGAGGATTAGAGCCTTCGTCAGCGTTGTTATTAATGTTGCCATCTCGTTTGTCGCATGTGTTTAAATGAAGTGTTAGTCTGTCACCATCGTACAGCGAGCAGCCATCTCCGCAACCACTGAGGGCTGTCGGCACAACTCTGCCATCCATCATGCTGCTCGAGTCGACACACGCCAAAGCGTTCGAGCTTTTATTGCTGCCATTCAACTGTTGCCCCACACTGTGCATGTAGTTATTGCCACCAATCATTATAAAATCCCCAACCATCTGAATGGTGTGGTTCAGCCTCTGTACGTCCCGATGTTCGTTGAACTTGAGGAGAACGTCCTTCATCACCGCTGGACTGACGCTCGGGCCATCTGCGGCGTTTCTTCTTTGTAGATGGTGTGGGCTATTTGGTTTCTCATCCACCAGCAGAGTTCCATTCTCTAAAACCAGATTTTGAGTCAAAGGGTCTTTGGACGTGAAACATTCCGTTTCACAGACCAACCTCCGCGTACCCTCCGTATCGATGTAATCTTCCTTTCCCCCCAAGTAGATTCTCTGCTTCTTACTGGTGAGTTCAAACTCTCCCCTTAGTTCAGGCTGGAGAGGGTTAGGCCGTTCGTACGTGGTGTGAATCATTAGGTTTTCCAGGGGGGACTCGATGGTCAATCGCCTCGCCACGTCCGGGACGTAGGTAGGTGCAGTAGAGCTGAGCGTTGGGAAGGTATAGACTCGCAGTGGGAAAACTTTCTTCTTCTGCGCCAGCTGCCTGTCTGCTTGTTTTAGGCTGACGTTCTCTGAAGGTTTTTGTTTCGTTTCCTGCTCTGCTTGTTTTATACACGAGTTGACATTCTCTGATAGTTTTTGTTTCGTTTCCTGCTCTGCTTGTTTTATACACGAGTTGACATTCTCTGACAGTTTTTGTTTCGTTTCCTGGTTTTTGGGTGTGGTCTTTTTTAAATGATCCGATTGTTTTTTCTTTAAGCTGATTCCTTTAGGACAGTCAACATAGTTGGCGGTTGTGTGCTCATGGCTATTGCGAGCTTTGACTTTCGTACACTTGTCTTGTTTGCTGACCTGAGTGGGGCCATCTTTACTGGCCACCTGGTTACCTGTCTTCTTCTCTTCTACCGCTGGTACCACGCCAGCCTTACATGTTGGCGCCTTGCTTTTCTCACCAGGGACTTGCTGTCCCGCTTGTTTCTCTGGCTGGGTTAGACATTTCTCGTCCTTACTGTTTTTTTGGAATCTGTGCTGTGGTTTTGGGATTTTCTTCGCGGATTCCAGACTTGGTTGTTTGTCTCGACAAAAGACAGACTTGCATTTCCTCTGTGTACCTGGCGGGCTGGCCTGCTGGTCAGTTCCAGACACGCCGGCCTCCCCCGTCGTGCTGTTGAACGAGCAGTTGCTCAACTTCTGGAAGTTTTTAGAGGCCAGCTGAGGGAAAGGTATGCAGGGTCTCCTGGTGTGGCGGTACCCTGGGGTTGGAACATTCCCCAGGGGGTAGCCCGGGGGGTTCACGTCACACACGTCGGAGGGCTGTGAGAACTCGTCAGCCGTCGGACATGTGTGGAGCCAGCGAATCAGCTTGTCCGTTAACTGGGGTGTGGGTTTTAGTAAGCTTGGGTACCTGCTCTCTACTTCCAGCGAGTTATTGGTGGTGTTCTTTTGGGCTGATGCGTGCTTGGCTTTAGTGGATCTGGATTTGTTTTTATTATGTGTTGATGTGTTGCAGTTGGTGTTTTGCTTACACGTTGCACACTCTCCCATTTTATTATGTGTTGATGTGTTGCAGTTGGTATTTAGCTTACACGTAGCACATGCTTCCAGAACATGTCTGTTACTATTTTTAGAATCACTAGAGCTGAAAACATTGCCGTTGTTGTTGATGTTTCTGTTGCAATACTGAAGCTGGGTGCTATCTATTTCGGTGTTAACATCCCAACATGTGTTTTCTCCCTTGTCATATTTTCTATCTGAATGTGAGTTGTTACAGTCAACAGGCACCTCTCGGATTGTTTCCCCGGGGGTCGGTAAACTTATGCCTTCTTCAGTCACCTTTTTGGTCTCGCTGCCCTCAAAACACCCGCCTTGACCACACACCATCTCGACCCCGCCTGTCCTTGCTTTCTTGAGTGACTCCCCCGGCATAGTTTCCCCAACAGCTAAAGTGTTGTCGTATAGATCCACGATCTTGTTGGCCAGCTCCTCTAGCAGAGATCTGGAGACCATGGGATGGTGCTCCCCTGCCGAGAGCTGTTTTGTCTTGTCCGTCTCCTGAGCTGGCGGTTTAATCTTGACCACAGTCTTCATCGTCAGCTCCTTCTTACTCTCTCGTTTACTCTCTTCCAGTGATAACTTTCTCATGTTCTGGTGATCTATGATTTTCTCAATGTTGGATGCCACATTTTTCAGCTCTGAAATATATTTTTCGGCAATTTGAATAGCAGTTGCAAACCTTTCCTTCCCCAGCCCCTCTAGATGTTGGCAGACGACTTCGGTATCAGTTTGAGAGCTGGCGTTCTCATGGCTGTTTTCGCCCTGTTCGGTGACAACTGCTTCTTCTAGACCAAGGTTCACCTTGGCCTCGTTTTGACATTCCTGGCACACATCAGGCTTGCCACCTTGGAGGTTCTGAGCTACATCCACATTGGTGCAGCCATCTTGGAGCTGATTCCCTACATCCACATCTTGGAGCTGATTCCCTACATCCACATCTTGGAGCTGATTCCCTACATCCACATCTTGGAGCTGATTCCCTACATCCACATCTTGGAGCTGATTCCCTACATCCACATCTTGGAGCTGATTCCCTACATCTACATCTTGGAGCTGATTCCCTACATCTACATCTTGGAGCTGATTCCCTACATCCACATCTTGGAGCTGATTCCCTACATCCACATCTTGGAGCTGATTCCCTACATCCACATCTTGGAGCTGATTCCCTACATCCACATCTTGGAGCTGATTCCCTACATCCACATCTTGGAGCACCACATTGGTGCAGTTGTCAGGGAGCTGCTCAACAGAGTCCGTTTTCTTATCAAATGATTCCACCGGCCCGGCGTCTACGTCTTTGCTTGGCTGAGCATACTCCACAGAGATTTCATCCAGCTGTATTGGTATGAAGTAGATCTCGGCCTCTGCACGAAACCGAGCCTGGATATCTTCCTCTATTGAGTCTTCGTCTTGCTGGACCCCGCTGTTGACTTCATGGATTCGCACATCGTTGCTTTCAACGTCCTGAGCGTCGACGACGCAGCTAAAATTGTTATCCAGCTGTTGAATGACACACTTGTCTTCTGCGAGAGCACCTAAACTTGAGTGATCCGCGCCTATTGGCTGGATATCTGTTGGGGTGGAACAGTTTTCTAGCTCCTGTTTCATCTGGCTTGTCGAGCCAGACAAGTGATCTAATGTTTCACTATTTTCTTCACTCTTTGCTTCACCAGAGCTGTTCTGGTGATTCTCCTCAACGAACCTGCTGTTTAAGTACATGGCGGGCGGGGTAGGTCCGTGTTGATAATACTTCGTGTCATGCAGTGTGCCGTTAATCTCATTCAATGTGTTGACGTATATATCTTTGACACCATTGTCTATCGCATGTTGAAACACAATTTGACACTGCGACAACGTTGCCTTGCAAAGTATATCCTTGTGTGTTTGTCCTTGGTTTCCCATCACAGTTGACAGGTCAGGATTGAGGCTGAAGCTTTCATCAGAGACTGGAGATTTCATACTGGGAACATTGTTGTCACCCCCATGACCTGCGGCGGCATCTTTGAACATGGAGTGAGTGACGTCAGCAGAGAGTGGCTCACCTGGGTTCTGCACATCACACTTCTCATCGTCATGGCAACCACCCGAAGGTGCGCTCGACTCTACCTGGGTTGTCATACCCTCGTCTTCAGACCGCTTGTTGTTATTTTGAGTATTATCCGAAGCAAAAATGCTCACGTTGGTCATCATGGACAACTTGGAGCGCGTGCTGTCCTCTGTGTGCCTGTCGTCGTCCGTGTCCGCCGCCCTCGTGCTGTCAGCGTCACTGTGCAGACTGTCGTTCACTGAGAACGACACTGTTTTTCTTGGCCTGCAGCCCTTCCATGACGTAGAGCGTGGCGAGCGAGATGGGCGCTGGGTCTGACACGGGTTCCTGAGGTACAACAATGTGAGGTACAACAATGACTGGTACAACAAGTGAGGTACAACAATGTAAGGTACAACAATGTGAGGTGCAACATGTGAGGTACAACATGTGAGGTACAACAATGAGATACAATGACAGGTACAACAAGTGAGGTACAACAATGTGAGGTACAACATGTGAGGTACAACAAGTGAGGTACAACAATGTGTGGTACAATATGTGAGGTAAAACATGTGAGGTACAACATCTGAGGTACAACATGTGGGGTACAACATGTGAGGTACAATATGTGAGGTAAAACATGTGAGGTACAACATGTGAGGTACAACAATGAGATACAATGACAGGTACAACAAGTGAGGTACAACAATGTGAGGTACAAAAATGTGAGGTACAACATGTGAGGTACAACATGTGAGGTACAAAAATGAGATACAATGACAGGTACAACAAGTGAGGTACAACAATGTGAGGTACAACATGTGAGGTACAACAAGTGAGGTACAACAATGTGTGGTACAATATGTGAGGTAAAACATGTGAGGTACAACATCTGAGGTACAACAATGAGAGGTACAACAAGTGAGATACAACATGTGAGGTACAACATGTGAGGTACAACAATGAGAGGTACAACAAGTGAGATACAACATGTGAGGTACAACATGTGAGGTACAATGTGAGGTACAACAATGTGAGGTACAACATTTGAGGTACAACAATGAGATACAATGTGAGTTACAACAATGAGATACAATATGAGGTACAACAATGAGATACAATGTGAGGTACAACATGTGAGGTACAACAATGAGATACAATGTAAGGTACAACATGTGAGGTACAACAACTGAGGTACAACATGTGAGGTACAACATTGAGATACAATATGAGGTACAACAATGAGATACAATGTGAGGTACAACATATGAGGTACAACATGTGAGGTACAACATGTGAGGTACAACAATGTAATGTACAATAACGTGATGTACAACAATTGAGGTACAACAATGAGATACAATGTGAGGTACAACAATGTGAGGTACAACAACGTGAGGAACAACAATGTGAGGTACAACATCTGAGATACAACAATGAGATACAATGAGAGGTACAACAATGTAATGCACAACATGTGAGGAACAACAATGAGATACAATATAAGGTACAACAATGAGATACAATGTGAGGTACAACAATGTGAGGTACAACAATGTGAGGTAAAACATGTGTGGTACATCATGTGAGGTACAACAATGTGTGGTACAATATGTGAGGTAAAACATGTGAGGTTCAATGTGAGGTACAACAATGTGAGGTACAACAATGTAATGTACAACATGTGAGGCACAACAATGAGATACAATATGAGTTACAACAATGAGATACAATGTGAGGTACAACATGTGTGGTACATCATGTGAGATACAATGTGAGGTACAACAATGTAATGTACAACATGTGAGGTACAACAATGAGATACAATATGCGGTACAACAATGAGATACAATGTGAGGTACAACATGTGAGGTACAACAACGTGAGGTACAACTACTACAACATGTGAGGTACAACAATGAGACACATTGTCCGTTTTCCGGGCGTGACTTACGATTTTTCTTGACGAGGAAGCTTGCAGTAATTTGTCGGCCTCGCTCCCGATGTCTGCTGCATTGCTTCCATGTCAATGTTCAGTACCTCTAATTCTTTCACATCTAGTATGTGATAAGTATTTTTGAACATAGAGCAGGGGATTGCTAAGCTGTATGTTTGAGTACTTTTACTTTTCATAGACGACTGCAATGTGGTATCATCAATCTCAGACACTTTAGTTGTGCTGTTGTTGTTGAGGTACAAAATGTGAGGTACAACATTGAGACACAATATGAGGTCCAACAATGAGATACAATATGAGGTACAACAATGAGATACAATGTGAGGTACAACATATGAGGTACAACATGTGAGGTACAACATGTGAGGTACAACAATGTAATGTACAACAACGTGATGTACAACAATTGAGGTAAAACAATGAGATACAATGTGAGGTACAACAATGTGAGGTACAACATGTGAGGTACAATAATGAGGTACAATGTGAGGTACAACATGTGAGGTACAACATGTGAGGTACAACTATGAGGTACAATGTGAGGTACAACAATGTAATGTACAACATTTGAGGTACAACAATGTAATGTACAACATTTGAGGTACAACAATGAGGTACAATGTGAGGTACAACAATGTAATGTACAACATTTGAGGTACAACAATGAGGTACAATGTGAGGTACAACAATGTAATGTACAACATTTGAGGTACAACAATGAGGTACAATGTGAGGTACAACAATGTAATGTACAACATGTGAGGTACAAGAATGAGATACATATTATAAGGTACAACAATGAGATACAATGTGAGGTACAACAATTTGAGGTACAATAATGTGAGGTACAACAATGTGAGGTAAAACATGTGTGGTACATCATGTGAGGTACAACAATGTGTGGTACAACATGTGAGGTACAACAACGTGTGGTACAATATGTGAGGTAAAACATGTGAGGTACAACATGTGAGGTACAACATGTGAGGTATAACCATGTGTGGTACAATATGTGAGGTAAAACATGTGAGGTACAACATCTGAGGTACAACATGTGAGGTACAACATGTGAGGTACAATATGTGAGGTAAAACATGTGAGGTACAATGTGAGGTACAACAATGTGAGGTACAACATGTGAGGTACAACAATGTAATGTACAACATGTGAGGTACAACAATGAGATACAATATGAGGTACAACAATGAGATACAATGTGAGGTACAACATGTGTGGTACATCATGTGAGGTACAATGTGAGGTACAACAATGTATTGTACAACATGTTAGGTACAACAATGAGATACAATATGAGGTACAACAATGAGATACAATGTGAGGTACAACATGTGAGGTACAACAACGTGAGGTACAACTACTACAACATGTGAGGTACAACCATGAGACACATTGTCCGTTTTCCGGGCGTGACTTACGATTTTTCTTGACGAGGAAGCTTGCAGTAATTTGTCGGCCTCGCTCCCGATGTCTGCTGCATTGCTTCCATGTCAATGTTCAGTACCTCTAATTCTTTCACATTTAGTAGGTGATACGTATTTTTGAAGATACAGCAGGGGATTGCTAAGCTGTTTGTTTGAGCACTTACACTTTTCATAGACGACTGCAATGTGGTATCATCAATCTCAGACACTTTAGTTGTGCTGTTGTTGTTGAGGTTGTATTCGAGACCCGCAGAGGAGCCTTGTTGTACGCTAGGATCTTCAAAAGATTCCCAGCACTCAGCTCCAGCAACGATGAGATCTTCTGTGGCTTCTAGGGCGCAGTTAAAATAGGAGACCTTCTCGTGTTTCTTTTCAACTGGATTCTCCTCAGCCACGAGATGAAATTGCGTCCCCTGAGGATTAGAGCCCTCGTCAGCGTTGTTATTAATGTTGCCATCTCGTTTGTCGCATGTGTTTAAATGAAGTGTTGGTCTGTCACCATCGTACAGCGAGCAGCCATCTCCGCAACCACTGAGGGCTGTCGGCACAACTCTGCCATCCATCATGCTGCTCGAGTCGACACACGCCAAAGCGTTCGAGCTTTTATTGCTGCCATTCAACTGTTGCCCCACACTGTGCATGTAGTTATTGCCACCAATCATTATAAAATCCCCAACCATCTGAATGGTGTGGTTCAGCCTCTGTACGTCCCGATGTTCGTTGAACTTGAGGAGAACGTCCTTCATCACCGCTGGACTGACGCTCGGGCCATCTGCGGCGTTTCTTCTTTGTAGATGGTGTGGGCTATTTGGTTTCTCATCCACCAGCAGAGTTCCATTCTCTAAAACCAGATTTTGAGTCAAAGGGTCTTTGGACGTGAAACATTCCGTTTCACAGACCAACCTCCGCGTACCCTCCGTATCGATGTAATCTTCCTTTCCCCCCAAGTAGATTCTCTGCTTCTTACTGGTGAGTTCAAACTCTCCCCTTAGTTCAGGCTGGAGAGGGTTAGGCCGTTCGTACGTGGTGTGAATCATTAGGTTTTCCAGGGGGGACTCGATGGTCAATCGCCTCGCCACGTCCGGGACGTAGGTAGGTGCAGTAGAGCTGAGCGTTGGGAAGGTATAGACTCGCAGTGGGAAAACTTTCTTCTTCTGCGCCAGCTGCCTGTCTGCTTGTTTTAGGCTGACGTTCTCTGAAGGTTTTTGTTTCGTTTCCTGCTCTGCTTGTTTTATACACGAGTTGACATTCTCTGATAGTTTTTGTTTCGTTTCCTGCTCTGCTTGTTTTATACACGAGTTGACATTCTCTGACAGTTTTTGTTTCGTTTCCTGGTTTTTGGGTGTGGTCTTTTTTAAATGATCCGATTGTTTTTTCTTTAAGCTGATTCCTTTAGGACAGTCAACATAGTTGGCGGTTGTGTGCTCATGGCTATTGCGAGCTTTGACTTTCGTACACTTGTCTTGTTTGCTGACCTGAGTGGGGCCATCTTTACTGGCCACCTGGTTACCTGTCTTCTTCTCTTCTACCGCTGGTACCACGCCAGCCTTACATGTTGGCGCCTTGCTTTTCTCACCAGGGACTTGCTGTCCCGCTTGTTTCTCTGGCTGGGTTAGACATTTCTCGTCCTTACTGTTTTTTTGGAATCTGTGCTGTGGTTTTGGGATTTTCTTCGCGGATTCCAGACTTGGTTGTTTGTCTCGACAAAAGACAGACTTGCATTTCCTCTGTGTACCTGGCGGGCTGGCCTGCTGGTCAGTTCCAGACACGCCGGCCTCCCCCGTCGTGCTGTTGAACGAGCAGTTGCTCAACTTCTGGAAGTTTTTAGAGGCCAGCTGAGGGAAAGGTATGCAGGGTCTCCTGATGTGGCGGTACCCTGGGGTTGGAACATTCCCCAGGGGGTAGCCCGGGGGGTTCACGTCACACACGTCGGAGGGCTGTGAGAACTCGTCAGCCGTCGGACATGTGTGGAGCCAGCGAATCAGCTTGTCCGTTAACTGGGGTGTGGGTTTTAGTAAGCTTGGGTACCTGCTCTCTACTTCCAGCGAGTTATTGGTGGTGTTCTTTTGGGCTGATGCGTGCTTGGCTTTAGTGGATCTGGATTTGTTTTTATTATGTGTTGATGTGTTGCAGTTGGTGTTTTGCTTACACGTTGCACACTCTCCCATTTTATTATGTGTTGATGTGTTGCAGTTGGTATTTAGCTTACACGTAGCACATGCTTCCAGAACATGTCTGTTACTATTTTTAGAATCACTAGAGCTGAAAACATTGCCGTTGTTGTTGATGTTTCTGTTGCAATACTGAAGCTGGGTGCTATCTATTTCGGTGTTAACATCCCAACATGTGTTTTCTCCCTTGTCATATTTTCTATCTGAATGTGAGTTGTTACAGTCAACAGACACCTCTCGGATTGTTTCCCCGGGGGTCGGTAAACTTATGCCTTCTTCAGTCACCTTTTTGGTCTCGCTGCCCTCAAAACACCCGCCTTGATCACACACCATCTCGACCCCGCCTGTCCTTGCCTTCTTGAGTGACTCCCCCGGCATAGTTTCCCCAACAGCTAAAGTGTTGTCGTATAGATCCACGATCTTGTTAGCCAGCTCCTCTAGCAGAGATCTGGAGACCATGGGATGGTGCTCCCCTGCCGAGAGCTGTTTTGTCTTGTCCGTCTCCTGAGCTGGCGGTTTAATCTTGACCACAGTCTTCATCGTCAGCTCCTTCTTACTCTCTCGTTTACTCTCTTCCTGTGATAATTTTCTCATGTTCTGGAGATCTATGATTTTCTCAATGTTGGATGCCACATTTTTCAGCTCTGAAATATATTTTTCGGCAATTTGAATAGCAGTTGCAAACCTTTCCTTCCCCAGCCCCTCTAGATGTTGGCAGACGACTTCGGTATCAGTTTGAGAGCTGGCGTTCTCATGGCTGTTTTCGCCATGTTCGGTAACAACTGCTTCTTCTAGACCAAGGTTCACCTTGGCCTCATTTTGATATTCCTGGCACACATCAGGCTTGCCATCTTGGAGGTTCTGAGCTACATCCACATTGGTGCAGCCATCTTGGAGCTGATTCACTACATCTACATCTTGGAGCTGATTCCCTACATCTACATTTTGGAGCTGATTCCCTACATCTACATTTTGGAGCTGATTCCCTACATCCACATCTTGGAGCTGATTCCCTACATCTACATTTTGGAGCTGATTCCCTACATCCACATCTTGGAGCTGATTCCCTACATCTACATTTTGGAGCTGATTCCCTACATCTACATTTTGGAGCTGATTCCCTACATCTACATTTTGGAGCTGATTCCCTACATCCACATCTTGGAGCTGATTCCCTACATCTACATCTTGGAGCTGATTCCCTACATCCACATCTTGGAGCGCCACATTGGTGCAGTTGTCAGGGAGCTGCTCAACAGAGTCCGTTTTCTTATCAAATGATTCCACCGGCCCGGCGTCTACATCTTTGTTTGGCTGAACATACTCCACAGAGATCTCATCCAGCTGTATTGGTATGAAGTAGATCTCGGCCTCTGCACGAAACCGAGCCTGGATATCTTCCTCTATTGAGTCTTCGTCTTGCTGGACCCCGCTGTTGACTTCATGGATTCGCACATCGTTGCTTTCAACGTCCTGAGCGTCGACGACGCAGCTAAAATTGTTATCCAGCTGTTGAATGACACACCTGTCGTCTGCGAGAGCAGCTAAACTTGAGTGATCCGCGCCTATTGGCTGGATATCTGTTGGGGTGGAGCAGTTTTCTAGCTCCTGTTTCATCTGGCTTGTCGAGCCAGACAAGTGATCTAATGCTTCACTATTTTCTTCACTCTTTGCTTCACTTGAGCTGTTCTGGTGATTCTCCTCAACGAACCTGCTGTTTAAGTACATGGCGGGCGGGGTAGGTCCGTTTTGATAATACTTCGTGTCGTGTAGTGTGCCGTTAATCTCATTCAATGTGTTGACGTATATATCTTTGACACCATTGTCTATTGCATGTTGAAACACAATTTGACACTGCGACAACGTTGCCTTGCAAAGTATATCCTTGTGTGTTTGTCCTTGGTTTCCCATCACAGTTGACAGGCCAGGATTGAGGCTGAAGCTTTCATCAGAGACTGGAGATTTCCTACAGGGAACATTGTTGTCACCCCCATGACCTGCGGCGGCATCTTTGAACATGGAGTGAGTGACGTCATCAGGGAGTGGCTCACCTGGGTTCTGCACATCACACTTCTCATCGTCATGGCAACCACCCGAAGGTGCGCTCGACTCTACCTGGGTTGTCATACCCTCGTCCTCAGACCGCTTGTTGTTATTTTGAGTATTATCCGAAGCAAAAGTGCTGACGTTGGTCACCATGGACGACTTGGAGCTGTCCTCGGTGTGCCTGTCGTCGTCCGTGTCTGCCGCCCTCCTGCTGTCAGCGTCACTGTGCAGACTGTCGTTCAGACTGTGGAGCACACTCTTCTCCTTGGCCTGCAGACCGTCCATGACGTAGAGCGTGGCGTCCTCGGCCGTGTCGAAGCTGCTGGTGCTGGAATCAAAGGCGAGCGAGATGGGAGCTGGGTCAGACACGGGTTCTACAGCACCAAATTCCTGAGGTTTAAGTTCAGGCTCTGGCGGGGCACTCTCCACAGTTGGGTTCACAGCTTCGTCTGTAGAGGGCATCACGTGGGGTAAATAATGGAAATTATAATAGACATAATCAGGTTCATAGTTTGTAGAAAAACGTATTTGTTTTATTGCACTATCGTTTTACCAGACATTTACAGTTAGACATTGAAACAAAGATGTTTGCACAATGTTAACATAACAGCTAAAACAATTGGGTGCAGTTTTTGTCTAGACCAGGGGTCTCCAAACTTTTCAGTCCGAGGGCCACATTAACTATCAAATTTCAGTTCGGGGGCCAGTTTCTTCCAGGCATGTCTTTGATTTTTCTGCGCAAAGTTCCTCATCATCACCAACAAACAATTTTTCCTTGGACAAAAAGATCTCCACGGGCCGGATGAGAGGACTTCGCGGGCCGCATACGGCCCGCGGGCCGTAGTTTGGAGACCCAGATTGTAAAACATTGTCTACAAATACACATTTTTTTCTTACCATTAAAAATCATCTGTGTTGGGTAGTGTTCTGTAGAGGATAGAAAAGACGATAAAAGTATTCTCTAAAACTAGTTTTGAGAAAATATTTTCTCCCAGGGTCAAACAAACCTTTGTTCTATCGATTAATGCAATTAATTATTACGTAGTTCTAAAGGGAATGAACAAAGAATAATTTCGAAACATCTGGGAATGTGGGGGGGGGGGGGGGTGAATTCTTATCTAAGGCACCGACAGCAGGAAATACAAGTGTTTCTTTCAGACTTTTTTCTCCGGGGTGGGGGGGGGGGCGGACGGACTAAATTTTCCGAGGGGGTGGAAACTGGTATAGTATATATTTTCTATATAAATTCCATTTCGTTTAAGAGTGGAGGGGGGGGGGGGGCGAGCCACCCCAAATAGACACATGAAAGAAACTGTGTGAGTGTGTATGGGGGGGGGGGGGTTGTAAAACAAGTCTTACCAAAAGCAAAAACATTAGGGAATACAACACTATATGGGGGGGGGGGTTAGATCAAGTTTTACCAAACGCAAAAAACATCAGTAATACAACACTGTGTGTGGAGGGAGGGGGGGGGGTAGATCAAGTCTTACCTAAGGCAACAACATCAGACAATGTGTGTGTGTGGTGGGGGGGGTGAGAGGTAGATCAAGTCTTACCTATGGCAACAACATCAGACAATGTGTGGGGGGGGGGTGAGGGGTAAATCAAGTCTTACCTAAGGCAACAACATCAGGACATACAACCACACTGTGTGTGGGGAGGGGGTGGGGTGAGGGGTAGATCAAGTCTTACCTAAGGAAACAACATCAGACAATGTGTGTGGGGGGGGGGGGTGAGGGGTAAATCAAGTCTTACCTAAGGCAACAACATCAGACAATGTGTGTGTGGGGAGGGGGGTGGGGTGAGGGGTAGATCAAGTCTTACCTAAGGCAACAACATCAGACAATGTGTGTGTGGGGAGGGGGTGGGGGTGAGGGGTAGATCAAGTCTTACCTAAGGCAACAACATCAGACAATGTGTGTGTGGGGGGGGGGGTGAGGGGTAGATCAAGTCTTACCTAAGGCAACAACATCAGACAATGGGTGTGTGGGGGGGGGGGGGGGTGAGGGGTAGATCAAGTCTTACCTAAGGCAACAACATCAGACAATGTGTGTGGGGGGGGTGAGGGGTAGATCAAGTCTTACCTAAGGCAACAACATCAGACAATGTGTGGGGGGGGGGGTGAGGGGTAGATCAAGTCTTACCTAAGGCAACAACATCAGACAATGTGTGTGTGTGAGGGGGGGTGAGGGGTAGATCAAGTCTTACCTATGGCAACAACATCAGACAATGTGTGGGGGGGTGAGGGGTAGATCTAGTCTTACCTATGGCAACAACATCAGACAATGTGGGGGGGGGGGGTGAGGGGTAGATCTAGTCTTACCTATGGCAACAACATCAGGAAATACAACCACACTGTGTGTTTTTGTGGGGGGGGGGGTAGATCAAGTCTTACCTAAGGCAACAACATCAGACAATGGGTGTGTGGGGGGGGGGGGGTGAGAGGTAGATCAAGTCTTACCTATGGCAACAACATCAGACAATGTGTGTGGGGGGGTGAGGGGTAAATCAAGTCTTACCTAAGGCAACAACATCAGGACATACAACCACACTGTGTGTGGGGGGGGTGGGGTGAGGGGTAGATCAAGTCTTACCTAAGGCAACAACATCAGACAATGTGTGGAGGGGGGGGGGGGGTGAGTGGTAGATCAAGTCTTACCTAAGGCAACAACATCAGACAATGTGTGGAGGGGGGGGGGGGTGAGGGGTAGATCAAGTCTTACCTAAGGCAAGAACATCAGGAAATACAACCACACTGTGTGTTTTTGTGGGGGGGGGGGTAGATCAAGTCTTACCTAAGGCAACAACATCAGACAATGGGTGTGTGGGGGGGGGGGTGAGTGGTAGATCAAGTCTTACCTAAGGCAACAACATCAGACAATGTGTGGGGGGGTGAGGGGTAGATCAAGTCTTACCTAAGGCAACAACATCAGACAATGTGTGGAGGGGGGGGGGGGGTGAGGGGTAGATCAAGTCTTACCTAAGGCAAGAACATCAGGAAATACAACCACACTGTGTGTTTTTGTGGGGGGGGGGTAGATCAAGTCTTACCTAAGGCAACAACATCAGACAATGTGTGGAGGGGGGGGGGGGGTGAGGGGTAGATCAAGTCTTACCTAAGGCAACAACATCAGACAATGTGTGTGTGGGGGGGTGAGGGGTAGATCAAGTCTTACCTAAGGCAAGAACATCAGGAAATACAACCACACTGTGTGTTTTTGTGGGGGGGGGGGGGGTAGATCAAGTCTTACCTAAGGCAACAACATCAGACAATGGGTGAGTGGGGGGGGGTGAGGGGTAGATCAAGTCTTACCTAAGGCAACAACATCAGACAATGTGTGTGTGTGTGGGGGGGGGGGTGAGTGGTAGATCAAGTCTTACCTAAGGCAACAACATCAGACAATGTGTGGAGGGGGGGTGAGTGGTAGATCAAGTCTTACCTAAGGCAACAACATCAGACAATGGGTGTGTGTGTGGGGTGGGGGGTAGATCAAGTCTTACCTAAGGCAACAACATCAGACAATGTGTGTGGGGGGTGAGGGGTAGATCAAGTCTTACCTAAGGCAACAACATCAGACAATGTGTGGAGGGGGGGGGGGGTGAGGGGTAGATCAAGTCTTACCTAAGGCAACAACATCAGACAATGTGTGTGTGTGTGGGGTGGGGGGTAGATCAAGTCTTACCTAAGGCAAGAACATCAGGAAATACAACCACACTGTGTGTTTTTGTGGGGGGGGGGTAGATCAAGTCTTACCTAAGGCAACAACATCAGACAATGGGTGTGTGGGGTGGGGGGGGGGGTGAGGGGTAGATCAAGTCTTACCTAAGGCAACAACATCAGACAATGTGTGTGGGGGGGGGGTGAGGGGTAGATCAAGTCTTACCTAAGGCAACAACATCAGACAATGGGTGTGTGGGGGGGGGGTGAGGGGTAGATCAATTCTTACCTAAGGCAACAACATCAGACAATGGGTGTGTGGGGGGGGTGAGGGGTAGATCAAGTCTTACCTAAGGCAACAACATCAGACAATGGGTGTGTGTGGGGGGGGGGTGAGGGGTAGATCAAGTCTTACCTAAGGCAACAACATCAGACAATGGGTGTGTGGGGGGTGAGGGGTAGATCAAGTCTTACCTAAGGCAACAACATCAGACAATGGGTGTGTGGGGGGGGGGGGTGAGGGGTAGATCAAGTCTTACCTAAGGCAACAACATCAGACAATGGGTGGTGTGGGGGGGGGGGGTGAGGGGTAGATCAAGTCTTACCTAAGGCAACAACATCAGACAATGGGTGTGTGGGGGGGGGGGGGTGAGGGGTAGATCAAGTCTTACCTAAGGCAACAACATCAGACAATGGGTGTGGGGGGGTGAGGGGTAAATCAAGTCTTACCTAAGGCAACAACATCAGACAATGGGTGTGTGGGGGGGGGGGGGGGTGAGGGGTAGATCAAGTCTTACCTAAGGCAACAACATCAGACAATGTGTGGGGGGGGGGGTGAGGGGTAGATCAAGTCTTACCTTAGGCAACAACATCAGGACATACAACCACACTGTGTGTGTGGGGGGGTGAGGGGTAGATCAAGTCTTACCTAAGGCAACAACATCAGGACATACAACCACACTGTGTGTGTGGGGGGGTGAGGGGTAGATCAAGTCTTACCTAAGGCAACAACATCAGACAATGTGTGGAGGGGGGGGGGGGGGGGGTGAGTGGTAGATCAAGTCTTACCTAAGGCAACAACATCAGACAATGTGTGGGGGGGGGGTGAGGGGTAGATCAAGTCTTACCTTAGGCAACAACATCAGGACATACAACCACACTGTGTGTGTGGGGGGGTGAGGGGTAGATCAAGTCTTACCTAAGGCAAGAACATCAGACAATGTGTGTGTGGGGGGGGGGTGAGGGGTAGATCAAGTCTTACCTAAGGCAACAACATCAGGACATACAACCACACTGTGTGTGTGGGGGGGGGGTGAGGGGTAGATCAAATCTTACCTAAGGCAACAACATCAGGACATACAACCACACTGTGTGTGGGGGGGTGAGGGGGTAGATCAAGTCTTACCTAAGGCAACAACATCAGACAATGTGTGTGGGGGGGGGGGGTAGATCAAGTCTTACCTAAGGCAAGAACATCAGACAATGTGTGTGGGGAGGTGAGGGGTAGATCAAGTCTTACCTAAGGCAACAACATCAGACAATGTGTGTGGGGGGGGGGGGGTGAGGGGTAGATCAAGTCTTACCTAAGGCAACAACATCAGACAATGTGTGTGTGTGGGGGGGGGGGGGGGGTGAGGGGTAGATCAAGTCATACCTAAGGCAAGAACATCAGACAATGTGTGTGGTGGGGGTGAGGGGTAGATCAAGTCTTACCTAAGGCAACAACATCAGACAATGTGTGTGTGTGTGGTGGGGGGGTGAGGGGTAGATCAAGTCTTACCTATGGCAACAACATCAGGAAATACAACCACATTGTGTGTGTTTGTGGGGGGGGGGGGGGGGTAGATCAAGTCTTACCTATGGCAACAACATCAGGAAATACAACCACATTGTGTGTGTTTGTGGGGGGGGGGGGGTAGATCAAGGCTTACATATGGCAACAACATCAGGAAATACAACCACACTGTGTGTGTTTGGGGGGGGGGTTGATCAAGTCTTACCTAAGGCAACAACATCAGGAAATACAACGACACTGTGAGGAATGGACTCAGCTATGACTCTGTGTAGCTTTCTTCTGTTGGGCTTCCAAGGTAAAGCGTTGGTTTTCTTCTTGTAAAGTTTCATAAAATACGATTCAGTGGGGAGTTTCCATAGCTCAGCTGTGAGTAGTTGAACACGTTGTACAGAGGTTAGGCGAGAACATCCAATAGATATAAATGGATCGTTATGGTGATATAATGATATGGAGAAAACGTTTCACTTGAATCAACTTTAGAAATTCTAGTGTCGGATAGTTAGTGAAAAATATTGTTCCAGAAATATGGTCTGGATTTATGTTTTTAAAATTCTTAAGATATGTTCGGCGCGGACCTACATTTGGGTTAAAATATTAAAACATCTTTTGGGCACAACATGTGAGGTACAACAATGAGATACAATGTGAGGTACAACATGTGAGGTACAACATGTGAGGTACAAAATGTGAGGTACAACATGTGAGGTACAACAATGTGAGGTACAACATGTGAGATACAACAATGTGAGATACAACAATGTGAGGTAAAACATGTGAGGTACAACATGTGAGGTACAACATGTGAGGTACAACAAATGAGGTACAACATGTGCGGTACAAATTGTGAGGTACAACATGTGAGGTACAACAAGTGAGGTACAACATGTGCGGTACAACATGTGAGGTACAACATGTGAGTACAACATGTGAGGTACAACATGTGAAGTACAACATGTGAGGTACAACATGTGAGGTACAACAAATGAGGTACAACAATGTGAGGTACAACATGTGAGGTACAACAAGTGAGGTACATCATGTGAGGTACATCATGTGAGGTACAACAATGTGAGGTAAAACAAGTGAGGTACAACATGTGCGGTACAACATGTGAGGTACAACATGTGAGTACAACATGTGAGGTAAAACATGTGAGGTACAACATGTGAGGTACAACATGTGAGGTACAACATGTGAGGTACAACATGTGCGGTACAACATGTGAGGTACAACATGTGAGGTACAACATGTGAGGTACAACATGTGAGGTACAACATGTGAGGTACAACATGTGAGGTACAACATGTGAGGTACAACATGTGAGGTACAACATGTAAGGTACAACATGTGCGGTACAACATGTGAGGTACAACATGTGAGGTACAACATGTGAGGTAAAACATGTGAGGTACAACATGTGAGGTAAAACAAAGATGAGGTATAACATGTGAGGTACAACATGTGAGGTAAAACAAGTGAGGTACAACATGTGAGGTAAAACAAAGATGAGGTATAACATGTGAGGTACAACATGTGAGGTAAAACAAGTGAGGTACAACATGTGAGGTAAAACAAAGATGAGGTATAACATGTGAGGTACAACATGTGAGGTAAAACAAGTGAGGTACAACATGTGAGGTACAACATGTGAGGTACAACATGTGAGGTACAACATGTGAGGTACAACATGTGAGGTACAATATGTCAGGTCCAGCTAACTATCTTAAAACGTCAAGGTGATTGATCGCCGACTAGAAAATTAATGTTTAAATAATGCCATCTAGTAGACTAAAAAACTTACCATTTCTACTAACAAGCAGCTCCTCGAAGTAGGAGGCTGAAAACGTTAAAATATTTTGTGGCTGGTTCCTGATAATACTACGGGCTTGGCGCTCGAGGTAGAACTGAAACCCACTGGGTAATTTCTGTTGCCAATACTCTCGCTCTGAGGGGGTAAACTGCTTGGGTGGTTGCTTCTGTCTCTGCTGATCTTCATCTCTGGTAACAGCTGTCTGGTCACTTTGTACGGGCTTGTCTTCTACAGGCGCGGGTTTGTCTGGATGGATCTGGGCGTGTGCATGTTGCTGGCTATGCATGGACATCGTCTGCAGGTTCCATGATACGGCCAATCTTCTCTACCACATGCTAGGTACATGTAACACAGAAATGGGGCGGTGAGGAGGGATGGGGTGTTAATAAATAACAGACATTTTTTTTATGTGCTGTTTTCATTATACGATTTACCATCGTCATACCATAAGCTATCAATTTTATCAATTATAAAAATAGATGTTAGACCCCCCCCCCCCCCCGATACAATTACAGCCAAGAATAAATGGTCAGCCCTTTAAGAGCACCCGATGTTTACAAATGAATGGATGATTTTTTTTTCTAAACTGTGTTATACAGGCGAAATGGGACAAATGATGTAATGATAGCTAATGTGACGTCATGGAACCCGCATTGCAGGACCAGCTATAATAATAACGTCAGTGAAAAAATGTAGTAAGAATAGCTGTGGTAATGACGTCAGATAACGATCGTTGTGGGACCAGCTGTAATAATAACGTCAGTGAAAAAACGTAGTAAGAATAGCTGTGGTAATGACGTCAGATAACGATCGTTGTGGGACCAGCTGTAATAATAACGTCAGTGAAAAAACGTAGTAAGAATAGATGTGGTAATGACGTTAGGGAGCCTACACTGAGCGAACAGCTGTAGTGTTTCTTCTTCTTCGTTCTTAATTTTAGTGTTGGAAGGGATCCCCTCCAACACAATTAAGGATACGTGTCAACTGGTTATGCGCCATTGAGGTCATTGATTCCGATTCCAGCCTGTCCTGCTTTTCTTTTTAGATTTGCTTCCATAGCCATTTGTCCAACCAAGAACAAACTACAAGGCAACAGTAGTTTGATTTTGGAGTTCTCTCTCCTAGAAGAGTGGCTGTCCCCAGCTAATGAGCCTCATCTACCCGAGGATACGAACTCGAGACTTTTCGGATTAGCAAGCAGCTGTAGTAATGACGTCAGATAACGAACGTTGTACGAACAGTTGGACTAGCTGGACCTTGTTGATAACCCTACCCTACAGATGGACTAGCTGGACCTTGTTGATAACCCTACCCTACAGATGGACTAGCTGGACCTTGTTGATAACCCTACCCTACAGATGGACTAGCTGGACCTTGTTGATAACCTAAGTGGCGTAGCGAGGTCGGGTGTCACCCGGTGCGGCACTTAATGGTGTCACCCCCCCCCCTCCCCCAGAGGGGTAGTGACCCTTCCCGGGAACAAACCCTCAAGTTTTTCTCTATATATTTTGCTATTTTTTGCCTTGGTGTCACCCCCCCCCCTAAATGGTGTCACCCGGTGCGATCCGCACCCCCCGCCCCTCCCCCTCGCTACGCCTCTGGATAATCTTACCCTACAGTTCTATAACACAGCCAACCTGTGAGGCCGACTACATTCTGTTTGGCGGAAGCCACGTGATAGCATCCTGCTAATGAAAGACCGAGTTTATCCAGACCAATGGCAATACCGCTAGCATGTGAGCACCCATGCTAAGGCAATACCTTCAAGTCCTGACATGATTTGGGCGACATTGACCAACACTGCACAAAAGTCGCTGACGCCAAAGCTACAATAAACACTAGAGTCCTTTTCATTCTGCTTAATTTAACAGCTGTAAAATGAGAAACTAGCTCCATGCAGTGTTTCCGACTTTTTTCTACGGGGGTGCACTTGAAATTTTCGGGGGGGGGGGGGGGGGGGCGGACACTGTTAAAAGTATATATTTTCTATATAAATTCCATTTCTTTCGGGGAGGGGGGGGTAGACGTTTTTCGAAGAGATGCCTGGAAGAAACTCTGGAGGAAGGGAGGTGTGAGCACTTGCCTTAAAGAGATCCGCCTAATACTAAGGAAAAAAACTCACAACAACTTAATGCCAACACATTTTCTTCCTGAAACGTGTATAGATCTACTTACTGTTTGTGAGTAGTTGTTTTATTTCTAACTTTCTAGATATGTAGATCTAGATTTTCTAGTTCTAGACTAGATTCTAGATCGATAGATCTATTAAATAACATGTCGCAAGTGTAAACGCGGTGTGAAAGAAACGCTTTATCTACGTCAGTAAAATTATTATTAATAAAATTAAATAATTTTGATGGTCAGACATTATTGGTAACTTACCTATCTCAAAGTGACACTTATATACTTTTATTTGCTAGCTATTCGTTAATATAAATGTTTAAATGCTGTTTGAAGATTTTCAGTTTTTAAATACTTTTTTTCAAGACAGCGCCTACGATGACGTAGTAAAAATCATTTTTAGTGATTAGGAATAAAACGAAAACAGCGCATTTTTAAAAACTTTGCTGTTTAAATATATGTTAATTGTAGTAAATTTAAAAATTTGGTATTGTAATAACGTATGCTGTCATATAGTTCAATTCTGACATATTAATTTGTTATCTAAAGTGGTTTAATTATTATTTAATTATTTTTCATTTGTGCATACTTTCGTTAAATATGTTGCTTGTGTTCAATTATATATTTTAAGAGATCGTGAAGTCTAGATACAAAGCGTCTTGTTGCCATGGTTATTATAAATACAAAGTATGTACGTTTTTTTTTTAATTTTACGTATTTAGAAAGAAAAGAAAATAGTTAATAAAAGTAGCTGATCAATAAGAGAATTAAAGCCCGATAACATTATTAAACTGAAAAAATTGCAATGCCGATCAGCTATTGACTCCGTTTCTTCTGTTCAAAAAATGGCGACTTCCTACGATAACTCCTTACTCCTTGGCAGCATATGAGTTATCAGTTATCATTATGATATAAAAATTGAAAATCTAGATCTAGATCTACAGCGATTTCGATCTAGAATCTTTTCATTTTAAAAATAGATTTTTATTCACTGGCTCTACAAGAGTTGTACCAAACCCACTATTATAAAATAAAATCCGTAAGTTATTTCCTAGATCAGTCAGGCGGAATCTAGATTCTAGACTCTAGATCTAGAGGAGTTTACACTTTTCGGACACACACCAAAAATTACGTAGGAGCGAACACTTCGTCGGTTTTTGGCTCATAGAAACTTTAATTAGCATGTCTCATGCGAAACCACGGCGCCTGCACGTAAACTGTTCATTTATGAACACTTCCGTGTCAAGTACTTCCGTTTCCTTTCTCAAGAATTATTTTTAGAAATTTTTTAACGTTGCATGGTACGCACATTTCTATTTTTACACCAGCCGGATGAAGTGACCTAGGGTTGGACTTAGGGGCAAAACTTGAACCAATCAATGCTTAGCTCAAAGGTTACACTATAAATAGCTTCTATATATGTATGGAACATCGTAAATGTCAAGGTTAATGGGTTTTTTTTGTGCTTGAACAATAAAAAAGGGGTGTTCGCTAACTTATTTGGCCTTACATGGGACCGGACAGCAACACAAAAATATTATTAAATAAGAATTTAGAGCATAAAAGGGGCTGGTTATTGAAGGGAAAGGGTCAAAATAAGGTCAAGAAGGCAGTGGAATGCGAAAGAGGAGGGGGAATCATGTGACCTGGCTGGCTTAGCAGCGTACTGCGCGAGCCGCAATGGCTGAATGGGATGAACTTTGGGAGTGTGGGAAAAAGGTTTTATACTATTAAAATTACCTCACAAACAATCAATAACACAATATATATGCATATAATATATGTTTTTATTCATTAAATTGACTTTAAATTATTCTAAATGAACAAAAAGTGCTATGTCCGATGACGGGTAAAGGTGTCCGAACACATGTAAAACTGTATTACATGTGTTCGAACACACGTTAAGACCCCCCAGTCACTATAACAAGAATAGCTTAAGTTCTATGCGTATGAATACAAAATGACACACACATTATTAAAGTAGAATGGTTGCGGATAGATATGATACTTTTTTTTGTTTTCTATGTTAAGCGGTTACTGAATGAGACCGCATGGAATTTTTACGTTGCGTTTTTTGGCTATGTGTGTCCGAAAAGTGTAAGCTCCTCTAGATCTAGTAATTTTTATTTTGGTAATCTATCGTTTTAGGTACGTAAAATCGCCCGCAACTAGTAATGTGAAAAACAGGTGACTCCTTACATTTTAATAATTATTTCACATTTTGAGGAGGATTTATGTTTTGAAAAATACAAAAATGTTTCCTTGTTTCATTTTTATGTACCTGTTTTTAAAACAATTGAATTAAAACTTTTCAGTAATGAGTGAACACCAGCGATGTTTCCAACAGATGCAGCCATCGTGTTAAAGTTTTATTTTTATAGACTTATAGCGCGAGATTCAGGCGGAAGTCACTCTATTTTACAAATGGCTGCTGTTTATATAGTATATAGCAAATCTTGCTTGCAGACACTGCTGTTTAAAGTTAATTTCTGGCCTATATTGATATATTTAGCCATTGATTTAGGTTTATTATCCATTTATCTATAATATTTGACACAAGCATATCACAATATACTTCTATTACAGCCTTGACAATGAGGTAACGTTTTTGTACATTAATAGCCGCGGGTGCTTTTACGTACCCAAAAAGATAGATTATCTTTATTTTCAATAGGCCTATTAAAAATAATTTATTTTTAATATTGAAAATATTTTGAAAATAAATAATATTGAATATTGGTAATCTATCGTTTTAGGTACGTAAAATCGCCCGCGACTAGATCTAGTAATGTGAAAAACAGATGGCCGCTTTTTATATAGCAAATCCTGCTCGCAAACACTGCTGTTTAAAGATAATTTCTTGCCCATATTGATATAGATATATTTGGTAATCTATCGTTTTGGGAACGTAAAATCGCCCGCGGCTAGAAATGTGCAAAAAGTTACCTCACTGTCAAGGCTTTAATAGAAGTATATTGTGATATATTTGTGTCAAATATCATAGATAAATGAATAATAAACCTAAATCAATGGCTAAATATATCAATATAGGCCAGAAATTAACTTTAAACAGCAGTGTTTGCGAGCAAGATTTCCTATATAAACAGCAGCCATTTGTAAAATAGAGTTGCCTTCCCCTGAATCTCGCGCTAAAAGTTAACAAAGAAAGAACTTAAACAAGATGGCTGCTATAGTAAAATAGCAATGTAAACAGAAAGTGTTATTTCAGTTACATCGCCTGCTTCCACCCCTCACCATGTTTACTGCTATAGTAAATGAGCATGGTTCCATCTGTTGGAAACATCACTAGTCTTCATTTATTATTGAAAAGTTTTAATTCAATTGTTTGAAAACAGGTACATAAATGAAACATGGAAACATTTTAGTATTTTTCAAAACATAAATCCTCCTCAAAATGTTAAATAATTATTAAAATTTAAGGAGTCACCTGTTTTTCACATTAATAGTCGCGGGCGATTTTACGTACCTAAAACGATAGATTACCATATATTTAGCCATTGATTTAGGTTTATTATTCATTTATCTATAACATTTGACACAAATATATCACAATATACTTCTATTAAAGCCTTGACTATGAGTTAACTTTTTTGTACATTACTAGCCGCGGGCAATTTTACGTACCTAAAACGATAGATTACTAAAATATTAATTTAATTTTAATATTATGAGCCTAGGGTAGACTGCTCAAACTTTTGACAGAGTTCTAACTTCGACCTATTTCTTACTGTGGTCAGAAAAAAAATCAAAAATTTGTACAAACACCATTGGCAGGGTTCGTACGCAGTCTGGAAAGTCTGGAAAAAGTCTTGAATTTAGAAAAGTGAATTTAAGACTTAAAAAAGTCTGGAAAATCGCTAGTTTTTGGGCTGGATTTTTTAAAAGTCTGGAAAAAGTCTGGAATCCAGTTTTAGAAACAAAACTCCGAAGTCCATATTTTCCAAGTTAAAAAATTGCTATTTTTAGCTTTCGCGCGGGTTTACACTGTTGTGACTTTTTTCGCTGGTTCGCAGAAAAAAACGGATGCTCAGATACTACGTCATTGGAAGAGGAGGGGAAGGGAGGGAAGAGATATTTTGTGTTGCGACTGACCGTGTGAATGTGTTACAAGTATTTAAAATTGTCATTTAAATTTAATGAAAGAATGATCGCCTTCAGAATTGTTAGGCTCTCGATTTTACCCGCTATTTTCATTAAGTTTGCACACAGACAGTCATAAAAAAAAAATTATGTGGGAGGTGTATGAATGGTAGTTTAGATATAATTTATTTGTCTCTGAGGGTCATCCGTTTATGACATCCAAAGAAATTTCGGATTTTAACACCCCCCCCCCCTCCCCCTTCCACACGCGTTCACTTACTTTGGGTTAATATTAACATTTATAAGATTAATAAGTCGCGAGGCCTCCTTGGGTTCATACCCGTATTTCTGTTTGCTTCAGTCGTCCATAAATGACGTCACACTCGGAAAAGTCGGAAGGAGGGTTTCAGAAAGTTTGACAACACGCTCATGCAATAATGTTAGGGTAGATATAAATACCGTGTTTTCTTTACACGCTGGGATGGTTTTTAAAACACAAGCATAGATTTCAATGCTGACGATTAAAGCTAGACTACCCCGCCCCTTCTTGTAACTACGGTCACTTGTGTGAACTCACCATGACCCCAAATTTGTAGTTGGTACTGCTGGGTAAGGAGGGTGGGGGGGGTATAAGTCACATCTCAGTTCATGGTATGACTTATTAAACAGGCATACTGAAGCCTAGACCACTATGACCTCACAATGACCCCTTCGCCGTGTCTTGTGGTTGTGTGTGGGGGGGGGGGGGGGGAAGGGGGGAGGAGGATACCGGCATTTTTTTTTTTATTGCAGACCCGTTCCTCAGCTATAAGTAGTATAAGTGTATAAGCATAAACAGTGAGTGATGTGGTTACAACCTGCAGAATGTTTTTTTTTTTTTGCTCCAATTTTTTTCTTTACAAGTAGCCTATATTAGGCTACTTAACAAGAGCAGGCCTAAATTAATACACTACGTTAGTATTCTTTAAAGTAATTAACTCTCACTATTATGCAATACCATTTTAATGATAGTTTAATTGAAAACATAAGCAATTTGATCATGAACAGATTACATAAGTCTAATGTTTAAAACAAAATAGCTGTATCATTTTAATCAATTATTTTAATTGTTAAAACTTTAGGTGGAGTTGAGTAGGCAAACTTAGAAAAGTGATTTTCTGTCAATTTGGCTAAAGAAAGTTCAATATAAATATATCTCAACTGCCTAAAATAAATGTCAATTTAGTACAAGTAATTATGAGAGTACAAATGGTGCATCATTTTATAAATTATTCGCGAACACATTATCTGTATAAAGTCTGGAATTTTTTCAAAAAAGTCTGGAAAATGTCTGGAAAAAGTCTGGAATTTCATTTTGAAAAAGTAGTACGAACCCTGCATTGGCCAAAATAAATTTTATATTTAGTTTCACATTTGAATATTTAAGTTCTTATCTATTTTTAATCGTTTTCGCGCTCTTGAACGGCAGATATTAAGTACAACTCATCAGTGAATTTTCTCACGTGAAAATGATGAATTCCGTTTTTGCTGTCTTAGGGGTTTCGTGCTTCACAATGCTCAAAATACAATTAATTTATAAAATAAAAATTTTAAAATTATATTAACTTTAACGCTTATAAAATAGGTTGTAGTATATTAGTTTTTTTGTTTTTTTTAATTTAATAAAATCTAAAAACAAATATTGAAAAACAAATCGGTCAAAGTTAAAACCACTGAAAATTGGCATAGTCCTAATTTCGACCAACTGAAAAACTTACCCCTAAAAACATAATTTTGCATAAATTATGTTAGTTTAATTATATAGTTTATAGCATAGTTTAATCAGCAGAGCATTCATTTTTCATAAGACCTAAATGTAACTGAAAACAATAGTGCCATATGCAAAAGACTAAAAGACCTAACGATTAATGCCCCCACTCCACCCTAGTCAACCCTGCGCCATCTATTCATTATTTATTATAGCTATTTTATAATTAAATAGCATTCCTACCCCAATATAGTCCTACACATTTATTTTAATTCCCTGATATTTTGACAAAGTTAAATCATAGATTTATTGAAAAAAAAAAATTTATATATAATATAGGCTTATAGTGGTCGAAGTTAGAGCAAGGCGCTGGTGGAAGTTAGAGCAACCCGGTCGAAGTTAAAACCAAACATAACGAAGTGTGGTCAATGTCTAGACTAGCATATAAGAATTATTATCTTAATGATGATTGGTTAACTATTTATACCAAACCAATCAGCAGAGGATAATGTTTTTAATGGTGTAAAAATGAAACCTCTGTTGATTAGTTTACAGAATATAACGAAGAGAAGCGAATTTACGGCTCGGACTAAAAAGAATATGTCGAAGTTAGAGCAGTCTACCCTAAATGAATAAATTCAATTGTTGTCATTAAAAATATTTAAAAAACAAATTTTAAAAAAATTGTAGATCTAGAAACTCTATTCGTAGTTTGCTATTTTAGAAAATTTTGGCCTGGGATAATTTTATCAAAATTTAAGTTGTGTTCTGGCAGCTTTTTTATTCTGTTTACTTTGTTTACTTTATTGAGTGTGATTCTTATTATTAGCAAATTACTTGAAAAGTTTAAATTAAATTAGAAATAATGTGTTTGTATCTTAGTATCTATTCCTAGTTTACTCCAGTTACTTCAAATAGCCATCAAACTCTATTCACTATTCATAGCTCACTATTTTCAGCAAACCAGTTATTGTAGGATCTTTAAAATTTATAGTCCTACGCATGCATGCGCATTTATTTTTTTATCATCTTGCGTGGCATGACAGTCAACTTTTTGCTTTTATGTTAACCGCCCCAATGGTCAAAGTGATTGCGCATCAGTCATCTTGTTTTTGTGGCAAATATTCTGTTTCTTTTGGCTCAGCATTTTATTTCGATGTGACCACTCAGTAAAAGATACGTCCGCAGAAGATACAAAGCTTAATAGTACTGCACATGCGCACCGACCTTAATAGCTGCACAAAGGATAGGGTTTGTGTTCTGCAGTTTGTTTGTAAACACATGCATGTGCAATACCATTGAAAACATCGCCGTGAAGGAAGGCAGTAGTTTCTCTCCATTGTGCATGCGTATCTGTTTCCAGCAAGAATCTGCATATTTATTTTGCTTTTGTTCTCTATTTTACTTAAATACTGTTGGACTTTTCTAGGAATTCTTGTTAGGGTTTAGGTTTAAGCATTTGGGTTAGGCTTTAGGAATTAGGGTTCATCTATTCCTTTTTGTGCCCAAGATGTCTGGGGCCACCACAGAAAGCTATTTCCACTTTTGTCGGTCACCAGCTATTTTCCTTGCATTAGGGTTAAGTTAATGATTACGGTTAGGTTAGCTTTAAGTTTAGGCAATAAGTTTTGGGTTAGGAATCAGGATTAGTGATAAGGTTAAATGTAAAGACATCAGTCATACATAACAGTACATATTGCATAAATTGTAGAATTAAAATAGCAGGAAAAAAAAATGCTTCACTCTGATTGGTCAGTGTATGAATAGCCTTCTGAGAGCTAATTGTAGTGAATTACAAATTGCAGCAGCCTTAGCAAATATTATCAATTTCATACTAGAAAGTTCCATTCAGAAGTGTATTTGATGGGGCAACTCATCCATCCTAGCCTGAAAACTAATACTACTAGACTATTATATTTAAAATTAACTTTCTTAACATTTTTTTACTTTTTTTTTCAGTTAGTACATGACACATAAAGGAAATCAACTCAATCATGTTGAAAATCAATACTTTTGATCTGAGTGAAATTTTGCTTTACTTTTCCATATGGGTAACTCTCTATTTTTTGCTATGTGTACTGAATCCAACTCGTAGCTATGAATGGCATTGCAGAACAGTTACAGTTATCCATGCAGTACTGATAACCTTTTTAGCTCTTTACTGTATGTATGTTATTGGACCATGGCCTTTTACACATGCAGGTAAGTAAAATAAATTGTTTTAAAAATATAAATATGACCTATACATTGAGGGTTGTATATTGTGTGGCTGGGTATATTTGCTGTGTTATACATTGTGTGGCTGGGTGGTACATTGTGTGGCTGGGTACCCTAGCTGGGATGATTTAGAAGACTAGTTGGGTAGCAATATATCTCAATTGTGTATGGCTTAAGAATTGTGGGTTAGTTGATTGTATAAATGATTTGCTAAAGTGTCTAGCTGTTTAACCTTTTGTTTTATTTTTTATTATCTTGTCTGTACTAGCTGAGAATGATACATTTTACCTTAGTTATATATCACTTGTAATAATTTCTGCATGTTCTCCCATCCCTTATTCTACATTTCATGATTCTAACCACCTCTTGGTATTTTTATGTATAGGTGGTCCTAATTCTCCAGAACAGATCAGAATAGTGGGCTTATGTCTTGGTTATTTCCTCTTTGACTTGGGCTGGTGTTTATATTTTAAAACAGAAGGTAATGGAGAAATCAGTTTTTATTTTGACTTAAGTACACCATTATATAATTTACACTACCTTATTAATGTTGCCTTGTTAACAAATAAGGTTAAAATAATTGGATGTGAGGGTCTTGGTTGTTTTTATGGGTTACCCTTACTTGAGTGTTCTGTCCATTTTTTTATGTTTGTTCTTTCATTTTTGTGTAAAGATGTCAGTTGTAAGTTGTTTTTTTTTTTTTTAAAATACCTATGACAAATGCCTGACTACCACATTCATTTAAGTAATGTTTTTTTTTTAATCCCAGGACCAGTAATGTTAGCTCACCATTTCCTTAGTATAGTTGGCTTGTCTTGGTGCTTGATTGCTGGTGCTTATGGCACTGAGCTCGTGGCAACTATAGGTGGAGCAGAAATGACCAACCCTTTACTTCAGTTGAGATGGTTTATGCGCAATACAGGATGTTATAAAACATTGTGGGGTGATGTTGTGGACATCACCTTCATGTGTTTATTTGGGTTTGTGCGAATCATACTGGGATCAATGCTGCTTTATTCTTATTTTCAGCAGGTAAGACGAATTGCTGGTTTTTCTTTTTTAAATTATTAAGAAAAGTTTAATGTTCCATATTTTTGTTACTAAAATGTCTAAAATCATTTTACCAGCCATAAGAGGCATACATGGTTAGTTCACAAAATGCTGAATAGTTTGTTACAGCATCAGAGTCACTTGCACACTGTGACTAGAAATCAAAAATAACAATGTGAGCACTACAAAATACTTTGGTTTTGTTTGAACTTTTTTCTAAAAAAATATTTTTTTTACTAACTCAGCTTAAACTACATGCTAGTATTTTAATTTTATAATAACTTAACAATAGGGTACATAATATACTTAAGTTGTATTGGTTTGATGAGAATTATTTATGGGTTGACATTAAAACAATGTTTTTTATTTTTCCCTTTGAACATAATTTAACACATTATCTACAGGACACAGATTTTTGGGGCAGAGTTGGTGGCGTGTCAATTTATCTCATTGGTTGGATCTTTTTTGTTGGCATTCTTAACTATGCAGTTAAAAAATACGTCAGGCGATTTCGAGTGTGGCTACAAAAGGACAGGCCTTCTCCCAACAACTGCAGCACCCCACTCTATGATTGTGACATGAAGGACAATGTTGGGTTGATAAGCCAGAAAGAAATTCCAACACAAAGAGAAATAAAAGATGGCAGCTTTGGACTCTCACTCCGAAAGAATTGTCTGATACAAGGCAGTATAGATTCATAGCAAATATCTCCTTCTGTTGTTTTTTCTGTTAATTTTAGAACAAATATTTTATGTTATATTTGAATGTTTTTTACTGTAGCTATAATATAAAGCTGTATTATGCATTTTCAAAGCAACTGTTGAAGTGAAATTTCTAAAAAAATCTGAGTGTATATTTGGACAATTCTATGTAGTTTTTATCTTTTTACCTGTGTTTTCACTTGTGTGATATCTGAACTATTTTAGATATTTTAAACAGCATAACTGAGAAACAGTTTTAAAATTCTCAAGAAATTAACTCCTCTTTTTCATGTGCATGTTAAATTGTTGTTGTTTTTTTGTGTACATTGGTCTACTGCTGTTGATTGTTTGAAATCTTATATTGTGTTAAACAAATCTAATGCATATATTGATCCACTGCTGTTAACAATGTTTGATATTCTATGAAATTGCTCACCACACTGTGTACTCAAATTATTAAAAACATGTCAATCAATATTTTTAACAGATACTGACAGATTAATATTCTCTAACCTATGACTGACAGATTAATATTCTCTAACTACATGACTGACAGGTTAATATTCTCTAACCACATGACTGACAGATTAATATTCTCTAACCACATGACTGACAGATTAATATTCTCTAACCACATGACTGACAGATTAATATTCTCTAACCACATGACTGACAGATTAATATTCTCTAACCACATGACTGACAGATTAATATTCTCTAACCACATGACTGACAGATTAATATTCTCTAACCACATGACTGACAGATTAATATTCTCTAACCACTTTACTGACATTAATATTTTGTATCCATTTAATGGTGAGATGAATTTTTACATCCACCTCCCTTTTTTATATAATTCTTTTACCCTGTGTTTTTGACTTAACTGTGCTGTGAAGTGTGGTTAAGCTATGGAGTGCCAACAAGAAAGCTTCAATGGTTTCAAGTTAGGCATTGTACTTAAGAAACAAATAACTATGAGATTCAATTCAGATCACAGAGTGTACTTGACTGTGGCAATGACCTCAATGTCTCCAATACACAACTGACAAGTATTGTCTGCTGTGGCAGGTTTCCATTGATGTTTGCGACAGACTGATATCCTCTCGTCTAAGAATTGAAAAGTATTTTCTGGGGTTTTTTTTTCAATTAGTTTTTGTTGTAGGGTGGTGCAATGATTTTTCTGCATTAGGAAATATAAACCTGACATATCTACAAAACTGTTTACAGTATAATTAATGTATAATTAATGTGACAACATAGTTGATTTTAAATTTAATTGTCAGTTAATATTTCTTTGTATGAGAATTATTTATTGTATTTATAAAGTGTAAAATGGATGTATTCTATCTGTATTCATGTTTTAAAATGTCTTGTCTTTCAGCGTAAAATGATACCAGGACTGCTGCTAATTATTTAAACCTCTATACAAACCTAGTTTTTCTTTTTAATGTTACTAATCAACCAGTCATTTGCCAGTTATCATTTAAAATCTTTGGTTTAAAATTTCAGGAATTTAAATAGCATTATATAAGCCTGTGGACTTGAACTCTGACTTGGTGTTGGCTGCAGTCTTCCTTTTAGTGGGTTCTTCTACATGTTTAAAACATTGTACCATTGCTTCTAGACTGAAATATTGACCACATTTTCTTTTTGACTAAAATACTGATCATAGTTAAACATTTTAAAACCTTAAATTTTTATTACAGATAGCACAACGAACTATTTTGGAACTGTTTTTGTTCTGACGTTTTGTTACAAATGAATAATGGAATTTTCTCTAAATAATTTTTTATAACCCTTTAAAGTGATGCAAACTTTTTCTTAGTAAAATGAATTTTAAGGGTAATTGTTTATACAACAACTATACAAAAAAAAGTAATTTTGTTTTTTATTTTTAAGTTGTTTTTTTTTTTTTTAAATTGTGTTCTGGTGTGTTAAGCTTTTAACATTCCATTCATCAATTTTAAAGCTGAAAGTGTATGTGTGCTTTGTGTATAAAACTTCAATGCTTTATTATACTGAACCCTATTTTAATATTTATATTTTTCCCTAAGTCAGCATCAAATTTTATTTTACTAAATTATATTGACTGTACATAATATTTTGTGTAATATGTAAGAAACACAGCCAACTAATGTAATACAAAATAAAATAAATTTTTACTTGTAAAAATTGAGTAAGCAACAAATTCACTTTTTACCATTTCTTGAATTTCAATAGTTTGCCATTAATTTTTAAAGTTTTCTGAGTTGCAATCTGTGTAATGTAATTTATTGAAGAACAAAAGAGAAAGCACTAAGCATTTTAAATATTTCGAAATTTTAAATGTAATTATTTTCTTTCATTGTATTCTTCACTCAGAAAACAAAGCAAAAGTATATTACAAATAGCAGACATTTTATTGCAATAATTATGCATTGAAACCAGAAATGCTAAATAAAAGTAAGCTTTGAAGGTTTTACGACTACAATACAACCATTCCAAATGCAAATAATGTGTGGAGATGTGAAAGAAATACAATGGATTGATCTGTTTGAAGAACAAATGTGATAAGTGGGCTGAGACAAGTTAATGTTTAATTGGTTTTACTTACGTAGTCATCGCAGGAAGACAAAAAAACAGATTGATTTATTCACTCACGGTATTGTATACAAAACAAGGGTCTCTTGTCTATAGATTATTATTTTTAATAGTTTTCGTTGATGAGTACATGGCATTTTAATCAAACAGATCATCATATTGCTCTTAGTTTGCAATGACCACTGGCCCATCACTGGATGCTGTGGTCAGTTTTGATTGCAACAGTTTCAGGCCAATTGTTGTTACATACACACATAGATCTGAACATGGTGCACTGGGATATTTAATGTTCTCAAGATCTTTGCAATAATAATTATTTCTTACCATGTACTTTATTAGTGTCAGCTTTAAGCTGACTGTCAGTATAAAATATAAAAAGTTGGACTATATTGAGCAGTGTATACCAGTAAAGATGAATGATGACAAAAGGGTACTCTGCTTAAGCACTTTAAAAAAGCAAACTGATTAACAATGAGAAGTGGCAAGAATTATGTTGAGAAACATCAACAATATTTACAAAAAGAAATATGTTGGTATATTTTTAGTCAAATGCCAAGTTAAATGAGATCATGAAGTGGAAAGATTTACCAAATGAAATGATTTATTTGACTGTCAGTTACTATTCTTTGTTTTAAACTTTTTAAAAAAGATCTTTGCTGTATTCTATGAATTTATCTTAGAAATCAATTTGCCAGGAAATATGCTAAAACCTTGATAATATTTCGCACTAATAGTATGATAGTTAAACCTCACAATGTTTTAACTGACCAGCAGGCAATTTTAAAATATTTATAATACATTAAATTTAGAGGAATTTGCTTAGAGCATTGTCATGTACAGGATGGAGTATAAATATACATATTTGTTTAAGAAAGTATGAATAAAACAATTTGTATATACTCATATATATCTATATAAAAGTAAGTATGGTTAATAAAGGACACAAAAATGTACGTTTACAAATTTTAAGGTCATATAACAAAAAGACAATGACAAAGCGCATTCTATTTAAATAATGCTCATCCACTTACTTATGGCCTAAGAATGTGTGGTTAACTGAAGGATTTAAAAACAACGATGACAAGCAAGTAAGGACTAGTGTTAAAAATAATTTTAAATGAAAGACCAGGCCAATCAACATTTAAATCAACTCAATACACAATGATGATTAGTAAATACATTCTTTCATTTACATTATCTTGAATGGCTGGCCTCCTGTTCAGTCTGAAAATGAACATATAACAATTAACTTAAGAACCTACATAATATTCAGGAAGCTAATTGTAAAAAATATCTATTGTATAAATAGCGTTTGGTTGAGTATAGACATTTTGATAACTTTGTGACATGAAATGCAGTTAAAATAGCTAATACAATTTCCAAATTTAAATGAATAACTTAACCAATAAACTAAAATTGAACTGTGGAAGTGTTATTACACAAAATATAAGATTTAACATGGAAACATCATAAACATAGAAATAGAGCTATGTACAGTTTTGACCTGATCACCATAGAACATTACAATTTAAGTGAAATGACTGTCAGAAATAACTCCTTTATACATCTTGTATGGTGATCATGTGGACATTTATTGTTTAGCTTTGTTAAGAAGTGCATGAATGGTGTTTAAAAATGTTTTAAAAAACCTCAATGGATAGGTTTTTTGTTAGCCTTTTTATGTATGTACCAAGTTTATTACCTCTTTCTAGCTATGTAAACGTTATTGTCTTTTCAAAAAGTGTAACCAGCACACACATTTTTTACTTGATTATATTTTTAAAAAACTTACTTTAGGTCCCCTGAACCATTTGTAAACTTCATTTGTGATGTAAACAGATGGAAACATAATATGGATTGGGAATACACTGAAAACAAAGATTCAAATGGTTACCAGCTTGATCTTTTCAGAATGCATGTGATGAATTAAAAAAAAATAACTTTCAATTTAAAAGCCAAAAAATAAAACTAGTAATTTGCCTTAAAAGAATCACATAATAAGACTAAACACTAATAAAATAGCGTCAAGAAATGACTCACAACTGATTTCTAGGTGGGTTGGCAGCTGTAGCTCCCAGTATACTGAATGGGAACATCAAAGTGAAAATCATTGTCCTGAAGCAGAAAATATAGAGATTAATTATAATGTCCTCTTTGTCGATTTGGTAATAGTATTTCATTATTTACTTAGGCCTGTAATATAATTTTATAGATAAAATTATTGTCTCAAAAACCTAAAAATTCTATGATGAAAAAAGAGCTGCATTTTAATTGGTGACAGGATGAAATAAAAAAATTGAAAGTGTTGATAAAAGAAAAATTAGCAATGACCTTGTGTGTAAGGATTCCCAACATCCAATAGCCAAATGTATGGGGAGACCAAATGCAAAATAATAAGGCCAATTATTTTCTATTTGAGCTACACGTGTATGGCCTGGAATACCTAAAAAGTGAAGATACAATTTATTTACACAAACGTATACATCAAAATCTTATCACAGAAAACTTTTTTTAAAAAAAGTATTAATTTGTTGGACTAAAAATGCCATTTCTCTAATTAACAGATATGATGTTAACATAGTATAATGTAAGGGTGGACATTTTATCATGTATTATAATTATTATTAATAGAGAAAAAGACTAGCTTAGTACCTAATTTCAACTAACTGTGATTGTTAAGTAAAAACGAGCACTTCTACTTATATGTAATCAGTGCGCAGTAAACTATTTTAAACATCAAAGCTATACATTAACAGTTTCTAAACTTTGGTCATTGCTCATCCTTTGAGGGCACAGAATATTTTGGAGCCCAACACCTCCATATCTATACAGATATACATACATGTATATATGCATACATATAGGCCCATACACGCACACACATATATAATATATATTATTTGACTATTAGTGACCTTGTTTAATTTGTGGTCTTGTGAAATATCAATTAAATAAATGCCATGTTCTTTTTAAAGGCCCTTAAGGCCTACTTAAAAATTATCATTACAAAAATAAATAAAGACATACATGATAAAAAACTTTTTATATAATTATAATAATAAGAAAATAAAATTAATATTCTTTAAAATTTTGTTAGCTTACATTGGGGAAAGTTAGGTGGCTGCAATAGTGCTGACTAAATAAAAGCTTGTAAAATGACTAGATGACCCATGTTATCAAAAAAATAGCGATCTTTTGACAGAGAAAACAGAAAGCAGCACAACCTAGCACATCCCCCACTCAGAAAAATATTAACGTTTTGTTATAATTCTATTTCTCTTTGATTTCTCTTTTGTTTGTATATTTATTATGGACTCAAACTCACAACAGGGTGAAGGGTAATGGAGAGAGAAAAATTTTTGTTTTGTTTTTCAGAGGAGCAGATACAAAATGTTGAAATACCATTGCTTTTTATCTGTTTTATGTATGTATGTACATGTTTGTTACCATATCTATTTATGGCAAAAATACTAGCAAAAAACAAGGCTTTAAATTCTTTTTTGTTAAAGCCATTAAAAACAAATATTAAACAAACCTACCTAGCAAAGCCCATTTGTATTCAAATGCATACAATGCATAGAAAAGGGAATAATGTAGCCAATCTAACAGAACAGCAACCCATGGCCATGGAACAAGAATACAAACTATGGTAGCCTGAAGAAGAAATGAAAAGTGATGTTAACGGAAAAGGAATAATTAAAAGGAAGCTATTGGCTATTGTAAACACACTACTCATGTTAGCCTATTTGTAATAATTACTAGTTAAAATGCAACCTGAATAACAAAAATGAGTTGATAAATGCTGCTGAAGATAAATTCACTTATTGTTGCACCAATTGATGAATATTTTGGTTTTCCATATTTATGTAGAAATACTTTATCAGCAACTTCCTGCAGACAGAAAAAAAGGTAACCATAAACACAATTCTATCTATTTTTAAGTCTAAAAAGTTTTTACTGCAGACATTGTCAAACAGTGTAGAATTCTCCAAAGCTCAACTTTTTGTATCATTATCAGTAACATTTTTTTTTACTTACTACAATTTAGAACAGAGGAAATTCAACCATATAGTAAACATGAACAAATTTTAGTTTGTTATAATTAGTAATTAGTTTAAATGCCAACCAAGAAAAATACTGCAGTCTTACATTATTGTTGATGATGCTGGTCAGCTTTATAACAATCATGCTAGGTAACCACCACAGGATGCCAAATATGTATTCTGAGGCTGCTAAACTTTTTTTTAAGTTTTCACCTTTTCAAATAAAAAATAAATAAATACACAGCTAAAAAATATATGTATACTATGTTAAAAAATACATTTTATTTATTAATGTGTTAATGTTTTAAAAAATGTTTCCAAATTATTACCATTATTTCATATTGTGACAGAATAATGGTAAAATAATTTTTCAAAATATTAGTATTGAACTATTTGAACTTTAAATAAAGTGGTACCAAAAAAGCTTGCAATGTATGAACAGCCAGCATCAATAAGAAAAGTGATCTGAAAAGTTCAAAAAATGAAAATTTTGCAAAAGAAAAATGTACAGATTAAAATTAAGTTATACAAACAAAATGTGTGTTTTGGAGTATTTAAGTAGTTTTCTAGAAGCAGTGAACAAGTCAAATTTTCTTTTCTAACACATCTATTATAAACAATAGAAATGATGTGATTTAGCAGTGGGGAGTTCAGCTCATCATATATTTTAATCACTTCGCTTTTTAAGAGAACATTATTGCTAAAATGATTAGATTTATTATCTTTCAACTTATCAAAAGTTCTTGAAAGTTCTAATGGATTTGTCATATATACATCTAATAATTCTTTCATTTGAATGAATCTTTTAAAACACTTATGCATTAGGAAAACTGTAATGGCAGCAAAGTACTAGAATGGATCCTGAATTGTCAGGATGTTGAAAATAAGTGTTTAAAAAAAATTCATAAAAAACGTTTTAATAACAAGCTTTTATGTAATAATGCACTAAAAAGTAGAAAATAAATTATAGACTACTATTTAAATAACTATAAAGAAAAGCGTGGGTATCTTCCTTAACATTTGTAAAGGTATCCAATAGATACTAAAGAGACCCACGCTTTTCTTTATAGTTATTTAAATAGTAGTCTATAATTTATTTTCTACTTTTTAGTGCATTATTACATAAAAGCTTGTTATTAAAACGTTTTTTATGAATTTTTTTTTCAGTACTTTACATGTTTTATTTACAATAGAGTTACATGACTAAAAACCATTGTGCGCCTACTGAACGTGATGGCGCGCCTACTGAAGGTGATGGCGCAGCTATTGAACGTGATGACGCGTGTGGTGTGGTTGGATAGACATGCCTATTGATTCGGTCCAAATTTTAATTAATTCATAAAAAATTAATTAGGCATCCAATTAAGTCAAATTTAATTTCAGATTGCATTGTCTTCATGTCTTGACCCACGTGCCAACTGTGAATCGTATCGGTCAAGTAGAAGTGTCCGAATTTTCACTCCAGCATTTCGATCTAGACAGACAGACTGACGACAGAGGAAGCGAGTTAAATAAAAGCTTGTAAAAAATCAAACTCACCAGAAGTGCAACTCCAGCAGTTATAACAGTAGTTTTTATTATATCAACTAATGTTCTAAAAAAAATTAAGAATAAAAATAAATGAGAATTTTAATCATAATTTAAAGATCAACAAATTGATGACAAACTTTTTTTTCCTCCATACTATACTATAGGCCTAATACATTTTTTTTTAAATTTAAAACATTTAGAACAATAAAAGTATAAATGTTCTGATTTATAAATTTATAAATCTCAAATTGTGTTATTTTTATCAAAATATCCTACAGATTCTATAACAATAAACTTAAGACTAAACCAAATAAATTATTTGAAATGCATTTTTACCCATCTTTATCTTTCTTCTTTTGCTGTTCAGAGCGCCTTTTTGCAAGATAGGAAAATTGTTTTGGGGGTGGTGGTGTGTCTCGCAACATATGAGCCTCATCATGCCAACACTTGTAACACACATACCATCCACTGAGTGAATCTTTTACTCCATAGAAAGCATCACTAATGAGCTGCTTTAGCATCTGCAGAGAAAATTTTCAGTGTAAAAAAAAAAAACTATTTTTTTAAATTACAGAAAATATGCAAATAAGCCTATGTATCAAGGCAAAATATGTGTTTAACTATTCAGAATATAGCTAAGATAATGGATATAAAACAACTAAACCAGTAGAACTCACATAACCCTAGAGAAGATTGGATTAGGCCAAAGTTTAAAAAGAAGCTTACAATATAAAAATATAAATACTCTTTCTTATCATAACTGCATTCTATTATCTCCAGAAACTCAATGTAAGTTGTTTGAATATTCAATGTCAGATGTTTTCATTTCATTGTGTCTAGTGGTCTAATTTTAAATAATGGACAAAAGGCAGGAAAACAGCATAACACTGTACTGACACAAGGCAAGTATTTACAAACAAAAAAGTGACATAAATGTCATAAAAATTCTCACAATCAATGCAACCATAAGAAGCTGCTGGGAAGAGGTTTAGCTAGTTTGGGTTACAGCCTCATGTAGCAGTTACTAATTAGATTTATTTAGAGACAAAATGTAGCATTTATTTTCTGCCAGGAAAGTTCCTTCAAATTAAAAAAAATCAGATTACCAGAACAAATCATGAGTTTGTTAGGCTAGTGCTCAGTAATTAGTGATGATCTAAATCAGGCCTAAATAAAAAAAATATTAAATAAATAAATTTTGATTAGGCTAGATCAGGGGGGTGTGGGGAAATTGCGAGACGCGAAAAGCGAAATGGCGAGGCGGGAAAATGCGAGAAGGTAATGCGAGACATACCTGCGGAATTAAGGGTAAATAGCGAGACACTTTTTGCGAAAAAAGTTTTTTCCTTTTTTTTCCATCTTTATTTATTTAAATTATTTTTTTTTTGTTTTAAAATAAACAAGCATTTAGCCATACCCTTTAACACGAGTGTTGTATGTTGTTATTTTTTATCTAGATACTAAGAAGATAGATAGATCTATATCTATATCTAGATCTATTAAAAGTCCTAACATCGTTGCTGTGCTACTGTCATCGCCCGCTCTTGTTAGCGAGAGGAAAATCCCGTCTCCATCGGCATTAATTTAAAAATCTAGCCCGCTCATGTTTATACAAACGTGAGCTGTGTCTTTGTGAATTGGTATAATCTTGTCAGCAGGAGAGATATTTTGCAATATCTATTTATGGATTTTTGTACTTGCAAAAAGTGTAAAAGTATAAACAATTCTAAAAAGTGCAATTTATTTTTTTATTAAATAATTTTAATTACAAACAAAATTTACAAACAAAATCTTCTGAAACAGTCCTCAAACACACCTCGTGACACCATCTATCACACATAGTACACCCAACCCAGTTCATTAGACTCCCATTTATACATGTTTCTTTTGCTACTTCTTCCAATCCACATTCACAACATTTCACATTCTCATCACAGTTGACCTCCTCGTTCATCCCACAAACAACACTGGCATGTTCTCATCATCATCATCCGCACGCTCAACATCTGTTTTCCGTTTTTTATAATTTGTATTTTTTATCATTTCTGTAATTTTGGCAATGTCTTGCTCATTGTTGTCACCAGCAGTTGAGTTTTTTTAAAACATCGATATTTTCCCAAAATCTTGTCTAATTTCGGTCAAAATAGAGTATTTCAATCAATTCCTATTACAATGTATTACAATGTATTAAAACAGTTTTCTAAAAGGCGAAAAAAACGTCTAAAATTCTTTTTCTAACATTGCTTTTTTATAGTGTGACTTCACATCTACCCCCCCCCCCTCCTCCCCCTCATCACACATCGTCATAAAATTGCAGACCCCCCCCCCCCCTACGAGTGTGACGTCATTTATGGAAGACCCCCAAATAACACCACCACCAAAACCAAAAAAATTCAGATAAATTCAACTTGGTTTTAAAAATATTTGAAGTAGGCCCATAGCTTACGATATAGCACGAGCAACTGATAATATCGGTGACGTCACTTTATTTTGTTGTATCCAAATGATGTAGGCATTTCCTTGTGCTTAGATTTAAATGGTAAAAAAAGCTAGAAAAAAATCGTAGGCGGCGGCTATAATACAAAATTTCTATGCAACGATAGAAAATATGTTTGCGGCGGCAGCGGATCCGGGCACGGTGATCTTCAAAGACGGTAAATCAGGCGGCCTCGGCGTTCCACACAAAAGACAGAAGTTGATCTATCGTCGGCGGTATTTCCGTCGGTTTCGAACAAGGTGGTATTCTAAGTCGACACAAAAGATGGGGGGAGTTGACAAATCATCAGTATGTCTAGCGACGGAAAAATCGGAAGTTTTAACAATGTAAACGAAACGTCTTTGAAGTCTGGACCAAATACCACTGAAAATCGGGTGTGGTAAATTTTTCGCAGAAATCTTCGCATTTCAACACCACCCAGCGTAAGTATCGGCTTGTGGTAAAATGCGAGACAAAAAAGTCACGTGACTGACCGTTTTCGCGCCCTTCTTGCATTTTCCCGCCTCGCCATTTCGTTTTTCGCGTCTCGCAATTTCCCCACACCCAGATCAGGGGTTCCCAACCTTTTTTTACTCTAGAGCACATTCTAAAATATCGGTATGGAGGCAGGCACCACCTATTTTAAATCGACAAACTCCTTCCAGAGGCGTAGCGACCCTTCCCAAAACTTTCGATTTGCACCCCCCCTCAAACTTTTGATTTGCACCCCCCCCCCTCAAACTTTCAATTTCCATCCCCCTCCAACCTTTCAATAATGTTTATGAAAATTATGAAAAAAAAATCTGTCTCTGTTGTATAGTGAGAGGCGGGCACATACGAATCGTTCGGCGGGCGCCATAGCGCCCACGGGCACAGGGTTGGGAACCCCTGGGCTAGATCTCTATATTAGATCTAAATTTTAGATGAAATTAAAAATGAAATAACCTTTCTCTAACGTTCTGTTTTGAATTTAGAATTAGATCTAGTCTAGATCTCTAGATCTAGATCTATTCTATTTACTTTTTTTACTTAACTAACTACTAACTAGACTAGGCCCTAATTAATTTCATCATATGTAGTTTTAGTTAGGCCCAGTGTTTCTTCCAGACTGTTTTCTCCTCGGGGGGGGGGGGCACTTGAAATTTTCGGGGGGGGGGGGGGGTAGACTTTCTTCAGGGGGGCGGACACTGTTAAAAGTATATATTTTCTATATAAATTATATAAATTTCATTTCGTTTGGGGGGGGGGTAGAATTTTTTCAGGGGGGGGGGGCGAAGAGATGCCTGGAAGAAACTCTGGCGGTTAGGCCCTAGTGAAGTGGGCCTAGTCAACTCTAGTTCTAGCAATGGTAGCAAGTACTACTAGGATCTAGATTCTAGTACTACAATCTAGATAATCTAGATCTAGATTCTAGATCTAGATCTAGTTCTAATCTAGTCTAGTCTAAGTTTAGTACTCAGACAGTACTGAGTACTCAGCTAGATGTTCATAGAAGTTTAGTGTTTAGAAGTCTAGATCTAGATCTACGATTCTGTTTAGTGAAGTATAGTATAGTATAGATAGTCTAGTCCACTACAAATTGACTACATTCATTGTTTTTTTTAAGTTTTAGACAAACACACACTCGTACACTCAAACAATTAGTTGAATTATGCAGACTTACTGTGAAGAAGGCGCACTATTGCCTAAACTCTAAACTAAGCCAGTTGTATTGTTTATCTGTGATATCTTTTGTTTCATATGATAGTCTGATCATAGTTTTGAAGCTACATTAAAATTAAGTGTCCAAATACCCACTACACTTGACTAGACCAACTAGCCTAACGAACTTGTACATCGTTGTCATTTTAATACCAGTGTGTCAGTAGACAAAAATACAGAAACAAAGAAAAGCTTATATATATATATATATATATATATATATATATATATATATATATATATATATATATATATATATATATATATAGGCCTATATATATATATATATATATATATATATATATATATATATATATATGACTCACACTCCTAAGGAAAGGAGATTCGAACTTATGTGACTTATATGACATTGCTTTACGAAGAGGAGGTTTGAGGGGTTGGGTCAGAAACTGTGACGAAACACTCTCCCATCCCCCCCCCCCCATGAACCGCATAATGGAAAATATATATTTATTTAGAAAATATACTTACACTACAGCGTCACCCCCCGTCCCGTCCCCCATTCGAAGAAAGAAGCTCTCCCCAAAGTCCGTAGGAATCAACAGAGACGTAGCGACCCTTCCCGGCGCCCGGGGACATACTTTCAATTTGGCGCCCCCCTCGGGAGCAAATTTTCGATTTGCTTCCCCCCCCTCGAACTTTTCATTTGCACCCCCCCCCCCCTCAAACTTTCGATTTGCACCCCACCCCCTCAAACTTTCGATTTGCACCCCCCCCCTCAAACTTTCAATTTGGCGCCCCCCCCCCCCCCTAAGGTCGGCGCCCGGGGACATATGTCCCCCCCCCCGCCCCCCCCCCCTCGCTACGCCTCTGGGAATCAAATCACCTCTTTTAGGAAAAGTAACAGCGGCTAGACATAGTTCTGACTCCCCTGTCTTTTCATAAGCCGTGGTCACTCAAACAGGCAAAATGGATTTCATCTGCCCCATGGACATGGATTATGGATAGTGAGAGAGGGATGACACCAAATTTAAAATGCAACATGTAAGCTATATAGTTGGAGGGGATGTGGTCAGTGTTTCTTCCAGACTTTTTTCTCCGGGGGGGGGGGGGGGCGGACACTGTTAAAAGTATATATTTTCTATATAAATTTCATTTCGTTTGGGGGGGGGGGGCGGTAGACTTTCTTCGGGTGGGGGGGGGGGCTCTGTTGGCATCTGTAATTAATGGATGTTTTGAAAAGCTTTTGGTAGTATATTTATTCATTTCGAGCATTGTGCTTCATTCTTATCACTAGCTTTTATATGGTGGTCTGGGTCAGCATCTGTCCCTCAGTATAGTTTCTTATATCCTGTCAGTGTTTCATTCAGGGATTTCTTCGGGGAGGGGGGGGGGGGGGCTTCCGGAGTACGTCTATCGCCGTCCGCGTCTGTAACGAAATTGAACTTATAATTGAATTTATTGAGAAAATATATACTCGCTGAAAGTTTCAAGCGCCTCCCACTTTCCCAAAGCAAAGTATATTTGCCTAGATCCCCAATTTCTTCACTTAAGATGTTTTTACTGTTGGTCTAAACTATAAAAGCTTTCTCTTTCCCTATTTAGGCATTAAAATCATCAATCATAATCTTAATATCGTGACGCTTCACCACAGCTCTTCCAATGAGCTGTAAACGAATTCTTTAATTATGATCATTCGTATCTTTAGTGGGGGCTTGAGCCAGAGGCGTATCCAGGTTTTCGTTGTAGGGAGAGCGAAAAGAGCAAAAAAGGGCGCCGAATTTTTAACACGTTCTATATACGTGTATTATATAAATATATATATATATATATATATATATATATATATATATATATATATATATATATATATATATATATATATATATATATATATATATATATATATATATATATATATATATATATATATATATATATATAATTACTAGCTGTATGTCAATACTTCGCTATGATGTAAAATAAATTGAAAGTAGCACTCTGTAGAAATAAGAAAAAACACACAATGTAGGCCGACAAAACAAAAAATTGTATCAATCTAAACAAATATATATATATATATATATATATATATATATATATATATATATATATATATATATATATATATATACACTCTACAACAGAAAAACAATGAGCGTAACACAATCTGTTTTGTAATTCTTGTAAAAAAAAATTCTTACATAATAATTCCTGGGAAATTATTTAAGACAAGTGAAATACGGGAAATAATCACTCTCTTAATATAAATATGTATATATCTACACATTTAATTATAAATGTCAAAATAAAAAAAATAATTACTTTAGAGTATAATGAAAGTGTTTAACACTATTCGTGTTTACAAAATGTTTTTGTCTATAATCAGAATTTAATATATCGTCATCATAAATGCTAAAGTATTACAGAATAATGAAAGTTTTTAAAATCAGAGTTCATATAAAAACCACGTTTTTCGAATAAATAGCACAACATACGGAATAACAGCCACATTTAACTAAATATCGGTCTTTTAGTTCAGATGATATATTTTAATTAACTACTGCTTCTTTGTGTTCTTAAAGATCATTTTTTAACATAGTGATAGGTATGAGTTAGATTACTGTATTGATCACACACCTTTTTACTGGTAATTGCAAAAACAATATTCACAGTTTTACGTTTAAAAAGCTAATTTTCTGGCGATATGGTACTTTGGTACATCATTACGCGTTTTTCTACATGTACTTAACAGATCAAGTGGTGAGGTATGTGTAGGGGGGGGGGGGGAAATCAACTCAGAGTGAACATAGCGTCAGTTTTTAGATGACTGTTCTAAACATACATATATATTACACAAATATATATTACACAAATATATATTACAGAAATGGATTTAAATAAGTAGCAGTGGTATTATGACAATATTTTTTACAGAGGGGTCCATGGGGAGGGGGGTTGTAAATGTTTCATATAATTTGTAATCGTAATCACTATCGCCCAAACTGTAAGAATACTACTACTTCATCGTGATGACGTTGTTGATCTTGTCAAAATTTTCCCACGACTACGCAGTTTGCTCATAAGTAAATTTAAATAGAGGTGCCACATTAGTTGTATTTGTGTCTGTATTGTAATTTTTTTAAATTAATCATCCTATTCAAACTGTATATATAAAGTAATTATGTGTGAAATTTTATGTATAACATTTTCTGATTCGATTATTCGAAAGCAAATACATTATACAGTTGCCTTAAACTTAACACCCCTCTTGCCAAGTGGTACTACCGTGGTACTACCGTAGAGGTTTTTTAAACATTGCAATGCATCGTAATGGTTATTTTTAGAATGTCAAACTGATGCAGCTATTAATACGTGTTGTAAACGTAGACACTACTATACTAGTACAATAATGCTTAATTGTTGCATGAAAAGAAATCTTGTGATTTACATAGAAAAAATACATACAAAAATATTTTTTTAACAAATATCATTGTTTAAAACTTTGAGTTTAAAAAGTTTCCAAAAAGGCGCCACTTTGCTGAAAATGGCCAGAGGGGGAGCGGCCGCTCCCCCTGCTCCCCCCCTGCGTACGCTACTGGCTTGAGCGTTTTAAGTGTCATATTAAACATATTTCCTCATATTGAACTCCGATTGTTTCAGTTTCGGGTTTACTAGGAACTGGCCGAGGAACTCATTGACTCAATGACTGCTACATTTTTTGACTTCAAATCAAATCCTAGTTTATGGTGTAATCTTATAGTTATAAATAGAAATGTCTAAACTTGTTGATATAATCTATGCAGCTATATTTTAAAACTCCTGTGTTAGTTGAGCTAAACTGGGATATTCCGTATGTCGCCATCCAATAATAGTCATTTTCCATGCTCGGGTCAGTTGCCATTGTCGGTTTGTACAGAAGTGACTTTGCCTTCACCACAAAAGTGTGTTTTTTTAAAGTGTCTGAGCTGTTAACCTTGCGCACAGTGTTTCTTCCAGACTTTTTTACCCGGGGGGGAGGGGGTTGGACAACATTTTCCGGGGGGGGGGGGGGGGCGCGGTTGCCGGTAAAAGTATGTTTTCTATATAAATTCAATTTCGTTGGGGGGGGGGGGGGGGCGGTAGACTCGAAGAAGAGATGCCTGGAAGAAACTCTGCTTGCGCACAACTCTCCGGGGGTTGCCCCTGCCAGCTCCACGAATTATTAAACCTGTGTATAATTCCCTCTTTGGAATTTTTTTTAGGGGGGGGGGGGGGTCTACACTCTGAGTACTACTGGAGTGGGTCTAGTGAGTGAGTAGGTCATTTGGTGTTTTTTCGAATTAATACTTTATCTTGAAATTATATATAGGCCCCATAGAATTTAAAAATATAACAGACGATTTTTTAAATTAAATTTAAAATATTTAAGTTATATTTTTCTTGTCGAATGGGCCTCAACCACAATCAAGATGGAAAAAAAAATCCCGTGCTTGATCTAGGCCTAGACCTAATGTTAGGCATAGGCTTTTTTTTGTCGCTTAGCATTTTAACAATTTAAATAAAAGTTTGTATGATTTTTATCATAACATTGATTTTAGAAATACATTTTTGACTAAATGCTTAAAATATTCGTTTATATTTTTTACTATTTTCATCAAAGTAGTACAATGCAACATTAACATTTTTAATTTTATAGGCTGCATAAAATTGAAACCAGACACAGCGCCCTCTTCTTCCTCCTTTCTCAACCTAGTCGACCAACATGGTAGGAGCCGCATTGTTAAACTCAATATTAATTTATATATATTAGTTTTCTACACAGTATAAGTAAACGTTTATTTGATTTAAAGAATTATCAATGTTTAGAAAGTTTATATTAATGATTTTAAGATCGATTACAAATAAATTACAAGTATTTTGCTGTAGTCCTTGTAAACCCCAGTCGAAAACATGTGACTGGTCTGGGAAAGTTTGCTTGTCAAGTTCTCAAGTCTACGCTCTACATCTACTCAGTGTTGTTAAGCGTCGGTCATTTATTCGCGACGCTAAGTTAAATTATTTTAAATATTTAAGCTTCCAGAAAATTTACGATTTAAACTTGCTAGATTCTATATAATTTTCTTTGCTAATAAATCAGTCATGAATGAGTTGTGATTCCACAACAAAGTGAAAGTTATGTGATTATGTGGTAGTGAGTTTGTTTCCAGCTTATAAGCTCCCCAGCATTGTAGATCTAGTTACTAAATTAAAGGGTATAGTTTTTTAAAAGATGAATGTATGCTGTTTAAGTGATACACATTGTTCTCCATCAATCTCTACATAACATTGTTGAAACATTGAAATAATTAGTTTTTTTTATCTGGAATGTGTAAAGATTTTAAATACCATTGTTGAAACAATTAATTTATTTTCAGGCGGCAAAGAAGGCAGAAGCCAAGGGAGCTGCCAAGGCAAGCAAAACAACTGCAGGGAAACCTAAAAAGGAAGGGTCCGGTGGTAAAGCTAAGAAGAAGGTTGGTGCTTTTAATATTTGAAGTTTATTTCTTTAACAGGTCTTAGTGCTGCCAAACCCTTTTATACTGTCATGCTCTGCTGTTTTAAGCTATTTAGTTATCAAAACCACAAGTTGCATAAGAAAACACTTTAGTAGTGCTCCACTTTGCTATAGACTGTAGGGGTCATCCATAAATGACGTCACGCTTTTTTGACTATTTTTACCCATCTGAACACTGTCAAAATAGAGCATTTTAATCAATTCCTATTACAATTTATTAAAACAGTTTTCTAAAACGCAAAATGTCTAAAATTTGTTTTCTATCATTGCATTTTTTATAATGCAAAAGTGATGTTGCACCATCTGAACACCCCCCCCCCCCCCACCACCAGTCTCAAAATTATGCCCCCCCCCCCCCGTAGATATATTATTTACTAAAATACCTCAATTTTATTTTGAATGTTTTGTCCAGAAAGAAATTTTAGTTTTGGTTTAGTAACTTGTGTGTTTGTCAAGTTGAATTCATAAAGATATGTCCTATCTTTTGCAGAAGTGGTCTAAAGGAAAAGTCCGTGATAAGTTGAACAATCTTATCCTGTTTGACAAGGCAACATATGACAAATTATACAAAGAAGTTCCCAGTTACAAGCTCATCACACCTTCAGTTGTATCTGAAAGGTTAAAAGTCAGAGGTTCACTTGCTAAGCAGGCTCTCAGAGAGTTGCATTCAAAGGGTAAGTTTTAAGAACCATGTCTTCCTCTTTGTTATTGGTAGTGATGCATTCTCTTAAACTGAATTATTTTTCTCACATTTGCTACTATTGGTAAAATAACTCTTTAACATTCTCTTTTCAGGTTTGATTAGGCTAGTTTCTAAGCATAGTTCTCAGATGATCTACACAAGAGCCACAAAAGGAGATAAAGATGATGCTGAATAGATTGTTCTGAAATAAAATTTCTTAAATTAGTCCAGAGTTGTAATTTTTTATTATGTGTTCTGTTCGAAATAGGTACTAAGTGGTTTGATATACATGTAATAATGCACAGTATATCTGGACATAAAGTTCAGTACTTTCACAGGCTGTTGCTTTCACGCACCTTTAAAAAATGACATTCTCTTCCGCGGGCGCGGCCCCCCTTCCACCATTAATGCCTGCACCAAAGAAAAAGCAATTTTTTAAAAATGTAATTAGGTATTCAAAATGAAATTTTTATAATGAAATTAAATAAAATTTAACACTTCCACCTGATAGAGACTGTTTTCATCAGAACAGAAACACCAAATTTATTGATGTATGTCCATTTTTAAAAAAGTTATGAATTTTTTAAAACTTAAAAAATGCGTTCGCTTTTTGAACAGTAAAGGGTCTATTTGAGACCCCTACTAACTTCTACAATAACTAAGTTAGAACTCTCAAATTTCTTGCACACACAGCCAGTAATACAAATAGCAAACCCAATTTTTTTCAAGGTTGTCAGACAGATATAAATGGAAAATTTATTCACATAAAAATGAGCCAAAGCACAATTTTACCGAAGTACGAAAAGGGAGACAAAAAGTCAATTTACAGTCATTTTTAAAAAATCATAGAAAATCAACTAATTAAGCCACATCAATAATATAAATGTTCTAAGAAAGGAAATTCAAACCATGTTAACCATTAATGTCCCGTAACGCCCGCTGCCGCCCGACACCGCTAATGTCCCGTAACGCCCGCTGCCGCCCGCTTACAATACGCATAGAAAAATTAAATTTGTTTCATTAAAATTTGGCCTACAAATCCTAATTTTTAACTAAACAGGAAGTCGGATGGTTTCAGCATCCTTTTCCGGCCTTCTAATTTCAATGGCGCTTTTGAAAGATAAAAAATATTAGTTTCTTTCTATCTCGAAATTTTCGACTCATCTGTCGTATTTTTAGTAGATTTAATATTAAAAATTAAAAAAATTAATGCCTCTAAACGTATCTAGGCATGTATTTTATGAATTATATATGTTAAACATAACCAAATTGATACTTAACTGTTAAATTCGATGCATAGTTGTTTAGACAAAAATAAATAAAGTTGACTACCGAAAATGACCTGTTTTGAATTTTCTCCGACATTTTTTATTTTTATACTGTACTTTTACCGAATATAATATATTCTATTTAATACTGTTGGAAAGCCAGGTTTATTCCCAACATTAAGCAGTAGTTTTTATCTTAATTTTCAATTTCATTTAGACAAAAACAAATATTTTGTGAAACTATTCACTTGATCATACAGAGTTATGCTCCTTACATTGGGCCGTCATGGGTGGAGTTTTGGTAGAATGAATGGGACATTAATGGTTAATATAAAATAAGCAGGTAAAGAATTAATAAAGAAAGTAATTAGCGAGACCAGATTCAGCAAGGTCAGTTTATAAAAATTAGAAATTTCATCCTTTTTCAAAAAATTATTTAAAAATATTTAAGGTATCTTAATAAATTTTACACCAACTTAAAGCACATGATGTTCTTAATATATAATAAACACAGCGACATAAAATAATCATTCTGCAAAGCAATACAAGGCATCCTTCCTTAACGCCCAAAATCAAGAATTTTCATTACCTAACATCTTGCAAAAAGTGTTCTTACTTTTAAGAAAGTAATATAAATTGTGTAGGAAACATGTTAGCATTACTTTGTTATAAAAAACTAAATAACTGTACTACTTCTTTACTTATATACTATAATAAGAAGAAATTCCATGCATTTTAAAAACTGACGAAGTAAGATAACTAATTAAACTGAAATTCTTTTTAAATTACCCTAATAGAGTTGTGATGTTTATCTAGTTTTGTTACTCTGGTTCCTAATCATGACTTGTTTAGCATAAATTTACTTGTTACTAGTATATTTATTTCTTCTAGTTAGTTATTGATCAAAGTCAACTTCTGGAAATGTCTAGGTCCTAACTTATACAATTATCAGAAATCTTAGAGCAGGTTCAAAAAGACAGGTCAATATCCTGATTGGGAAATTTCTTTATGAGGTTGGGTAGCATTGTAATTAATAGTCAATATCCTGGTTGAGTTTGTCCTCTTCAAGGTTACAGATCAAATTATGGAATCTAGTAAGGGATCCTTCCATTGGTCCAGAGTATAGAAAATGTCTGTGAATAAAAACAATTAATTAGCATTTCAAATATACTGACTTATATAACAGGCCTGTATATCTTTATACCAACTTAAATATCAATCATGTAACATTACATCATTATAAATAATAAGCAAAGTGCATACAATACTAACATTTGACATATGGTTTCCTTCAAAAGTATTCAGGAGTCCTGTTGTTGCTTTCACAACAATACAAAAATTTTGGTAGGCCAATGAGTTTCCCCTTTCTTTCATGCTAATATCTTACTCTGTAAATAGAATAATAATAATAATATTAAAAGTAAGGCTGCTCAATGCTTTTTAGATATTAAATGTAAGCACTATAGATAGTTATACTACTAGATCTAAATATTAACATGAAAGCAATAGTGAATCTAACTAATCTAAGTAGATCTAGACTAAATCTAGAAACAACTTTGGACTAAACTATTATGGAAGGGGGGCTACATTTTATTTTAAGTCGTCTTTACAATAAATCTAGAGATAAAAAATGTAAAAGATCGTAATATTCTAAAATTTAATGTAACTACTGCACATATATAGAATAGTTAACTATGAAACTAGGAAAGACAAAAAGAAAACAATGCTACAATAAATTGAAAGTATGCTGTTAACCGCTGCGGTAATATAATAGTTGAACCCAACACTACGAGAAAGTAAAAAAAAACATGGCGGACAATCGGCTTGAAATATCGACAAAATATTGATAGTTTAATCGGCCGATGTTATTAACTAACATAATTTACTAAAACAAATTAAAATCTATCATCCTTTTAAACATCTTTTTGATTTAATTGCGCATTCCTTTTTTATTTCAGTGACCATAAATTAAATACAACTGACTTTTAAAAAAGGCTAGATAATTTTTTGGAAAAAATTTTTTTAAGCGTGGAGCAATTACCGATAAGCGGACACTAATATTCAAATGTATTAAAGCAGCAGTTAATCATAAATAAATAGAATATAGCTAGTAATATAATATGCATTCAACTTACCTGCACGTGTTTTTAAATCCACTGTAATCAACGCATAAACACAAAATCTTGCTTTGAACCGAGGTCGGGTGTTCCGGAATTCAACACAATCTTGACTCGAGCCGGCGAAATTTAGATGCGGGTCGTCGCGATTTGTATACATTGGTTTCATTTACTGCGGTCCGACCCCATACATGGAGTGTTCATTAAATCGTAACAGTTTTATGGCAAATTGGATGCCCTTTCGGAATATACAACTTTGGCGGCTGTAAAATTATTTTTTCATGGAAAAAAATCATTTTAAAATTTTAAATTGAACATTTTTAGCATTTAATTATATTATACAGCTGGCAAAGTTATACCATCTTACAGAGCTACCATTCTTCTTTCTAAATCAGTGGTTTCTAATTGCGTATGTATTATGGGGTCGGACCGCCGCGCGATGCCGCAACGCGACCAAAAATTTTTAAAACCGGCTTAAATTTTTCGGCTCATTTAGAATACCTAATGTAATTTTTAAAATCTTGACAGGGCCTTGGCAAAATTAGAGTATTATTTATTTTTTATAATACAATTTACAAAATTTAGCTTCTACATGTAATTGTACCGGCACCCTTTCTGAACCCTACCTCTTGTCACTAAATTTCCTCTGCCCCCCACCCCCTAGGAGTGTGACATCAACAGACTGGTCTTTTGTTTCTCTGTCGAAGTAAATTATAAGCCACAGGCAATTTCTTGAATCTTATGTCTGTCCTGTTCATAACATATTTTCCAGTTTTCTTCTGTACCATTGTCTCGTTGAGTTAAATTGAGTAGGCCTGTTTACTTTAAATAGGTATTCTAAATGAGCCGAAAAATTTAAGCCGGTTTTAAAATTTTTTGGTCGCGTTGCGGCATCGCGCGGCGGTCCGACCCCATAACACATACGCAATTAGAAACCACTGATTTAGAAAGAAGAATGGTAGCTCTGTAAGATGGTATAACTTTACCAGCTGTATAATATAACTAAATGCTAAAAATGATCAATTTAAAATTTTAAAATGTTTTTTTTCCATGAAAAAATAATTTTACAGCCGCCAAAGTTGTATATTCCGAAAGGGCATCCAATTTGCCATAAAACTGTTACGATTTAATGAACACTCCATGTATGGGGTCGGACCGCAGTAAATGAAACCAATGTATACAAATCGCGACGACCCGCATCTAAATTTCGCCGGCTTGAGTCAAGATTTTGTTGAATTCCGGAACACCCGACCTCGGTTCGGAACCAGATTTTGTGTTTATTCGTTGATTACAGTGGATTTAAAAGCACGTGCAGGTAAGTTGAATGCACATTATATTACTAGCTATATTCTATTTTTTTTATAATTAACTGCTGCTTTAATACATTTGAATATTAGTGTCCGCTTATCGGTAATTGCTCCACGATTAAAAAATTTTTTTCCAAAAAATTATCTAGCCTTTTTTAAAAGTCCGTTGTATTTAATTTATGGTCACTGAAATAAAAAAGGAATGCACAATTAAATCAAAAAGATGTTTAAAAGGATGATACAATTTAATTTGGTTTAGTAAATTATGTTAGTTAATAACATCGGCCGATTAAACTATCCATATTTTGTCGATATTTCAAGCCGACTGTCCGCCATGTTTTTTTTTACTTTCTGGTAGTGTTGGGTTCAACTATTATATTACCGCAGCGGTTAACAGCATACTTTCAATTTATTGTAGCATTGCTTTTTTTTTGTTTTTCCTAGTTTATTAGTTAACTATTCTATATATGTGCAGTAGTTACATTAAATTTTAGAATATTACGATCTTTTACATTTTTAATCTCTAGATTTATTGTACAGACGACTTAAAATAGAATGTAGCCCCCCTTCCATAATAGTTTAGTCCAAAGTTGTTTCTAGATTTAGTCTAGATTCTAGATCTACTTAGATTAGTTAGATTCACCATTGCTTTCATGTTAATATTTAGTTGTAGAACTATCTATAGTGCTTACATTTAATATCTAAAAAGCATTGAGCAGCCTTACTTTTATTATTATTATTCTATTTACAGAGCAAGATATTAGCATAAAAGAAAGTGGAAACTGAAAGGCCTGCCAAAAAATATGTATTGTTTGTGTAAGCACCAACAGGACTCCTGAATACTTTTGAAGGAAACCATGTCAAATGTTAGTATTGTATGCACTTTGCTTATTATTTATAATGATGTAATGTTACATGATTGATATCTAAGTTGGTATAAAGATATACAGGCCAGCTATATAAGTCAGTATATTTGAAATGCTAATTAATTGTTTTTATTCACAGACATTTTCTCTACTCTGGACCAATGGAAGGATCCCTTACTAGATTCCATAACTTGATGTGTGCTGCCAGTTCACAATCATTTATTACAATGCTACTTCAAACCTTGAAGAAGACAAACTCAACCAGGATATTGACTATTAATTACAATGCTACCCAACCTCATAGAGAACTTTCCCAATCAGGATATTGACCTGTCTTTTTTAACCTGCTCTAAGATATTGATAATTGTATAAGTTAAGACCTAGACATTTCCAGAAGTTGACTTTGATCAATAACTAACTAGAAGAAATAAATATACTAGTAACAAGTAAATTTATGCTAAACAAGTCATGATTAAGAACCAGAGTAACAAAACTAGATGAACATCACAACTCTATTAATCTTACTTCATCAGTTTTTAAAATGCATGGAATTTCTTATTATTATAGTATATAAGTAAAGTAATAGTATAGTTATTTAGTTTTTTTTATAACAAATTAATGCTAACATGTATCCTACACAATTTATATTACTTTCTTAAAAGTAAGAACACTTTTTGCAAGATGTTAGGTTACAAGGTAATGAAAATTCTTGATTTTGGGCGTTAAGGAAGGATGCCTTGTATTGTTTTGCAGAATGATTATTTTATGTTTCTGTGTTTATTATATATTAAGAACATCATATGCTTTAAGTTGGTGTAAAATTTATTAAGATACCTTACCTAAATATTTTTAAATCATTTTTTGAAAAAGGATGAAATTTCAAATTTTTATAAACTGACCTTGCTGAATCTGCTCTCGCTAATTACTTTCTTTACTAATTCTTTACCTGCTTGTTTCATATTAACATGCTTTGAAATTCCTTTCTTAGAACATTTATATTATTAATGTGGCTTAATTAGTTGATTTTCTATGATTTTTTTAAAAATGACTGTAAATTAGCTTTTTGTCTCCCTTTTCGTACTTCGGTAAAATTGTGCTTTGGCTCATTTTTATGTGAATAAATTTTCTATTTATATCGGTCTGACTACCTTGAAAAAAATTGGGTTTGCTATTTGTATTACTGGCTGTGTGTGCAAGAAATTTGAGAGTTCTAACTTAGTTATTGTAGAAGTTAGTAGGGGTCTCAAATAGACCCTTTACTGCTCAAAAAGTGAACGCATTTTTTGAGTTTTAAAAAATTCGTAACTTTTTTAAAAATGGACATACACCAATAAATTTGGTGTTTCTGTTCTGATGAAAACAGTCTCTATCAGCTGGAAGTGTTAAATTTTATTTAATTTCATTATAAAAATTTCATTTTGAATACCTACTTTAAAATTTTTAATAATACTCGATCAGTAGCTTGAGATCTCTTAAAGAGAATTGCAGTAATCTGCCCCTTTCTTCTAAGTTCGGGGAGATGCCTGGAAGAAAGTACCGGCCCCCCTCCGAACGATATGAAATTTATGTAGAAAATGTATACTTTCAGTTTTAACAGTGTCTCTTTCCTCCTTTCTGGAAGTGGAAGAAACCAGTGTTTCTTCCAGACTTTTTTCTCCGGGGGGGCACTTGAAATCTTCGGGGGGGCGGTAAACTTTCTTCGGGGGGGCGGACACTGTTAAAAGTATATATTTTCTATATAAATTATATAAATTTCATTTCGTTCGGGGGGGCGGTAAAAATTTTTCGGGGGGGCGAAGCCCCCCCGAAAAGATGCCTGGAAGAAACTCTGGAAGAAACACTGATAGTGATCAGTAGTATTAGTATTTAATAGTTATAGTATTCTTATCGCTCCTTGTATGATTGAGTTCGTGTGATTGAAATTTTTATATGATCATGATTTTGATGTCTAAGAGAAGACGAATGAATCTGGAAAGCTGCATTAGATGTGGGTTAAAAGTGAGTTAAGCATAAACAAACATGAACAAAATAAAACTTTTATAAAAGTGGGAAATAAAACAAGCAGAACACTCATGTTAAAATAACCTTTTTAATTATGAAAGTAGATACTCATTTGCTCTCTTTAAAAACTAGGTAGATCTAGACTATAATAAATCATAAATATTTACTGGTGCACTAAATGAACCGTGCATCAACAAAACTACGTTCAGAGAACAAAACAAAATATGTTCACACAAAAACAAAATAATGAATTTTTATTATATTGCAAACCAGCGTGTTGTGGACAAAAGTTATGGAAGCAAATCTGGAAGTAAAAAGTGAAAAGGAGAATAGTTAATAGTGCTTCCCCCCAGGACAAAATAGGAGGAAAAAATACTTATAGAAAATACATACTTAAAGTTTAACCAGCTGCCTCCCCATGAAAATTTAAGTGCTTCCCCGGAAGTTTTAAGTTCGTCTCCGGAGAATGAAACCCTGGATTAAAACCGGCTGCAGTGTTTCTTCCAGGCATCTGTCGCCCTCCCCGAACGAAGTTTATATAGAAAAAAAATATTTTTAACAGTGTCCACCAGCCCCCGAAAATTTTAGCCCCCCCCCCCCGAAGATTTCAAGTGCCCACTGACCGGCTGGCACTCTCATGGACTCCTTCAGTAATCTATCTATCTATCTATCTATATCTATATATATAATTCTCTTCTTCGAGCCGTTAGAAAACAAGCTGCAAACGCTCTCCCTACCTCCCTACCCCTACATGGTTTTAGTGAGCTGTGTTCACTCTAAATGTTTACAAGCAGAGCCAACGATTTTAAACGTAGGGGGGGGGGGGGGGAAGGAAGGGGGGGGGGGGGGGGTTATGGTCCTTAACGAGCTACTTATAGTGTTTTAAAGAAATATTTTCAGTGTCAGCGTTGGTACTGTCGAATTCACAAATTATGAATTATTGAAAATTAGAAACAACTAAATAGCGGCGTATGTTATGCCGCGGGCCGGCTCGTATATATATAATTCTCTTCTGGGAGCCGTTAGAAAACAAGCTGCAAACGCGCCTTACAGTCCCCTCTCTTCCTCTCTATCGCTACCACCACCACCCCCCCCCCCCTCACATGGTCTGGTGAGCTGTGGTTCACGCTGTTTACATTTTACAATCATAGAGACGGGTTTGGTGACGGCTATTAGGGGCAGATAATTTAGTTTGAAACGATTTTAAACTTAGAGGAGGTAACTAAGAGGAGGCTGCTTTCACGTGGGGGGGGGGGGGGTTTAGTGTTTTTAAGCAAATATTTTCAGTGGCAGCATTGGTACTGTCGAATTCACAAATTATAAATTACTGAAAAGTAGAAAAAAAAACAACTAAATAGCGGCGTATGATACGCAGCGGGTCGGCTTGTAATAATTAATACACAAAAAAAATGTCATGTTTGACCCACACCTAAGGCATATAACTGTATAAATTTAGTATAAAATTATGTTTTCATAGACCGCCACGCCAACCCTCGTATGGAAAAAATTATGAGTCATTTGTGTCAACACACTCTATTTCCTTTTTATATTATAAACTAATGATTAGGAATGTTTCATCCTATTGTGTAGCAATCTATCAAGAAAGTGAAGTCAACTGAGGCAGTCACACAGCTGGGGCAAATTTTTGGCTCAAGCTCATAGGAAGCTAAAAATTATAATCATATTGCCTATTTATAGATAGGACATTTTTAAAAAATCCAACTTGCCCACATTTAGACATGTGCACCAGTGTTTCTTTCTGACATTTTTCTCTGTTGGAGAGGGAGGGACTTGAAACTTTCGGTGGTGGGGGCGCAATCAAATTTCCGGGGGCAGTAGACTTTTTTCGAAAGTGATGCTTGAAAAAAAATTAGACAAAGTAATTTCTTTAATGCGACCCCCTGCTGTCCTCAATTTTATTAGAAGTTGTAAGTTCAGTCAACATCTCTACGGGCCGAAAATCGAAAAGAACGACTTGGACCAAAAGGGCCGCAATCATTGATATAAGGACATGTGTAAATATGGCTCATTTCTGCATATAAAGCCCCTTCTATACCAACCAGGTGAGACAACTATAAAAAGCATCTGCTTATGTCAAACTGCATGTCATATCGGTATTGTGTGTTGCATTATCATCGGTTCTAAAACAACGACTATGAGTTTAGTTAAAATCAAATCCGTTAGCTGGGGATTGGGTACACGTTGTCAAGTCTCAACAAATGACAAACGAGGCGTCATGTACGAGGAATCAATAAAATAAAACATTAAAAAATTGTAAAAGAGCAGTAGTTCTTATCTAGGGCTACATAATATTATTTCCAATATTTATTATTTGTTGGGTAATGGTTTCTCTTCTAATGCACAATAATAGCCTTTGTAATTTAGATATAGATTCTAGAATCTATATTCTAAATATTTTTTTGAATGATTTCGTATTATAGCAAAAAATCTGGCAAAATAAAAAAAATTGTGTTACGATGATCTCATTCGGAAAAAACCACTATGCCCATGGTCTAAATTTAAACGAAAGAGGGCAGTGAATCTTGATGATTAATAAGTAGCTTTCGTTTTGAAATCATAATGGCCTAAAAAACTTAAGTAGTTGAGGCATGGGTTACTGCTATTTCATTTAATTCTGTAACTTTGTGGCGAGGCCTATGCAGTATGCAGTAGAAAAAAAAAGCGGAATAAATTCTTCAAATAGGTGAAGTATGTTGTAGTACAGTCTATGGGTTGTTTTGAGTCTACTAGATTTCTAGGATGATGTTTGAATTTCCGGGTGCTGAATGTTGTCAGTGTTGTGTTTACTATTAATAATATTTTAATTATACTGATACGAACTAGACCTAGACAATAGGAGACTATAGGACTATATACTATATGCCATATTATGCCTAATAGTGTGAGTATAAGATTAAGAACAACAATAAAACTTTATTTTAAAACGGTGACAAGAAATGAATGAAACTAAATCTAGAATTTACCCAAATTTCAAATTAAACATGACTACTGAATAGTTTTTCTCACTAAATCTAGAATTTACGCAATTATCAATTTAAACATGACCACTGAATAATAGACATCCATATTTAATCCATTAGGCACTAACTTTGGAGTTTTTAGTTCTTTTGAAACTAAATTACTTAATTTAATATTTATTGTCAATCACTGCCATGTCCAACACATCTCTCCATGACAACTCTTCTAACCCTTGAAGGTAAAGAAAACCACAAATCAGGTTAGACTTTTTAAGTGGCCATGCACAAGAGTTCCTCGCTAGTGATCTCCAAATAGTGGTCACGTGGTTTATTTTTCAAAAAAAATTTGGTTGTCATTTTTGGAGCTGGTGTTATAAAAAAAGTGTTGACGATATTTGATTTATTTTTTCATAGACTGATAAAAGTAATAATGCTTTACTATGGAAATCAATTTTGTAATATGGAAATCGATATTTAAAAAGTTCTAGTATTTTTGATGAAACCAACTTTTAAATTTAGCCTTCATTCTCCAACGCAAATTTTAAAATGCTTTTCTGGCATATATAGCCCTGCCACCTATAGCTTGTTGTTATAACGTGAAAGTCCCGCCATTTTGCGCGTGGTAAACATTTTAAAAACTAATTAGTAGAAGGTCTCTGGAATTTGGCCGAAAAATCGTCGGAAGTCAAGCGTCCGGTCCGGGCGCCATATTGTTGTTAGCAACCGGCCACGCCTCCGGGTTAGCGAGAAATACTACTACTGAATGATAGACATCCATATTTAATCCATTAGAGACTAATTTTGAAGTTTTTAGTTCGTTTTAAACTAAATTACTTAATTTAATATTTATTGACACTCACTGCCATGGACAACACATCTCTCCATGACAACTCTTCTTACCCCTGAAGGCACTTGAAGCTAAAGAGAACCACAAATGCGGTTAGACTTTTTAAGTGGCCATGTACCCAGAGTTCCCCACTAGTGATCATCAAATAGCAATCACGTGGTCAAAAAAATTAAAAAAATTTGGTTGTCATTTTTTGGCCACTCTTATAAAAAAAAGGGTTGACTATATTTGATTTATTTTTTCATAGACTGATAAAACTAATAATGCTTTAGTAGGGAAATCAATTTTGTAATAGGGAAATCTATATTTAAAAAGTTCTAGTATTTTTGATGAAACCAACTTTTAAATTTAGCCTTCATTCTCCAACGCAAATTTTAAAATGCTTTTCTGGCATATATAGCCCTGCCACCTATAGCTTGTTGTTATAACCTGAAAGTCCCGCCATTTTGCGCGTGGTAAACATTTTAAAAACTAATTAGTAGAAGGTCTCTTGAATTTGGCCGAAAAATCGTCGGAAGTCAAGCGTCCGGTCCGGGCGCCATATTGTTGTTAGCAACCGGCCACGCCTCCGGGTTAGCGAGAAATACTATCATTTATCATTTAACATTATCAATATCATACTCTCATAAGTTATGACATAACTCTGGGATAAATTAAAATTATGGTAATCTATCGTTTTGGGTACGTAAAATCGCCATCGACTAGTAATGTGAATAACAGGTGACACCTTAAATTTTAATAATTATTTCACATTTTGAGGAGGATTTATACTTAGAAAAATACAAAAATGTTTCCTTGTTTCATTTATGCACCTGTTTTTAAACGATTGAATTAAAATTTTTCAGTAATAAATGAAGACTAGCGATGTTTCCAACAGATGCAACCATGCTCATGTACTATAGCAGCCATCATGTCTAAGTTTTTTTCTAAACTTATAGCGCGAGAATCAGGGGGAAGCCACTCAATATTACAAATGGCTGCTGTTTATATAGCAAATCTTACTCCCAAACACAGCTGTTTAAAGTCAATTTCTGACCCATATTGATATTTAACCATTGATTTAGGTTTATTATTCATTTATCTACAATATTTGACACAAATATATCACAATATACTTCTATTAAAGGTAACTTTTTCGTACATTACATTATGAAATATGAATGAATACTGAATAGAAAATAGATAGGCCTATTTAGATTATTTTAGTTTACATAGATGATTCAATTTTTTTATTTTAATTTAGAAGAAGATCTAGATTCTAGATGTAGATCTAGATTCTAGCTGATGACTGATGCTAATCTCTAGTCTAGACTCTAGACTATTATTACTATTATAGATCTAGAATCTAGATCAAGAAAATAAATTAAAAATCTAGTTCTAGACTAGATCTAGAATCTAGATCTAGCTACTCACTAACTACTAGTAGCCTAACTAGATCTAGAATCTGCTTAGTACTTACTACTCAACTTAGCTACTTGCTAGATTGGCTTGACTGCTAGACTCACCATATTGCTGTATTCTATTAGATCTAGATCTAGCTAGATTTTAAGGTAAAACTGGTAATCTATCATTTTAGCGTAATCAGTTCAGCAGCAGTAGTAATGTGCGGGAGAGGTAACTCAGAATATATTTGTTTAAATAAGTATATTTAAGTCAAATTTTACACAATATAACAGCTAATTGATTTAAAATAACAAGCAATGACCAACACAATTTTAAATATCATGAAACTAACTTTAAACAAGGTGTTTGAGATAAATATTAGTAAATAAAAGCAGCGAACATCTTTCCAAAACAAATTTAGAGTAGTTTCCCTTGATAAAAATATCTATTCGTATGTATATTGTGTTGACTTTGTTGTTTAATATACATAGCTATCTTTTTTAATATATATTCTTGTCTTTAATTTCAATTGAAATGAAGGCTATGTATGTATGTACATCCAAGATTTCAAAAACTTTTGAGAGGTCCAACATTTAAACTCTTTTGAAGGCCTACTGATTAACTTGTCAATTATTAGGTCGTCCATATTCCTCATAAATGACGTTATACTCAAAATATGAGATGGGGTCAGGGTAAAAATAAAAAAAATTAATTTTTATAGAACAAAACTATGAACATTAGTTTTAGTTAGAAATTGTGATTACGGGTTAAGATATAGTAGAACTGCGATATGATATTAAATCATCATCTTGCTTTTAGTAATGATTGGGGGAGAGAGAAATCGTCGGGACAAGTATGACGTCATTTATGGGCGATCAATTTAAGCCTTGTTGTTTATTTTGTCTGTAGACATTAGTTTTAGGCCTAGACTTTTTCTGAATTAAGATTATTGTATTTATGAAAATAGGTTTAATTAGTTATTTGAATACTACATGGTTTTTTTTTAAATTTTTTTTTGCTTTGTTTGCTTTCTGCTTTCATCAGTTTCCGATTTGTTCAGTGGTAGATGTTTACCCCTCCCCACCATCCATTATTACAACAACAAAAAACATACACTATATAATGAGATCTCCCTCTAAAAATATCTAGATCTACCTATAATTCTTAGGAGAATTAGAATCTATCTCTAATTCGTCTGTTAAAAAAAGAAATGCATCATTTTTCTCAACCCGGCCGTTTCATCCCCCACTAAGCACAACATCACCAAGTTCGCGACGTGCGTGACATCATCAAGTTCGCGATGTGCGTGACATCATTTGTCAATAGGCTAATGTTAAAGAAAGAGGTAGTTTAAAATTTCAAAGCACTAGACCCATTGGCCTCCACGTTGTATGTTAGTTGTTAAGATCTGTCATTCTTTCTGCTTCACTGGTAATTATATTTAGAAAAGATCTAGTGATGAAGTAGATTTCATATGTGACTTCCTGATATAATATTGTGTACTTAGGTTTATTTTCTCTTTTTTATCCTGAAATTGACTCATCTTCTGTTTTATCTCTTCCTTAGCTTCTATTTCCATGTTTCTGGTGTAATTCATTCGTTTTGTTCTCTTTGTATTTCCCAACGTGTTTGTACATGTCTTCCAAAGTTCTTGGCCATTTATGTTCTACAGTTTCTTCTACCAAAATGGAGAATGTCTTATTATCTATTCTTTACCAAACAATTGGAGTTCTTTTTTATTGGTGGACTATTTAGATATGCATTGATTTAATGTTACAAAAAAAACATATTTAATTATGATCATTGTAGCGTGATTATATAAATATTTTCTTAGTAAAAAGGAAGGTGGAGGGAGGGAAACAAAGATTATTAAACCTGTCACATATGGCAAAAGAAAGGAGAAAGATCTAAAAGGGCTATTTAAAGATTGTAAATTAATGATGAGATATTTTTCCCATTTAATTATTAATTAGAGTTGTGTTAACCTAATATGGTCTCTTGGTTGGAGCTTAAGTTTGTCAAAAAAATAATTAGTTCATCTTGTGTTGTTCTTAATTATAATTAAGCCTAATAAAAAGAAAAGCTTTCCTAATCTAACTTTTGAAATAAAACTTCAAGTAAATTAGGAACAAATTTCATCCAATCAAGAAACTTGTTCTTAATTTACTTGAGTTCAACTGCCAAATTTTTTCTAGTTGAACTCCCATTTGTTTTTAGTGTTTTTCAAACATTTTTTTTTTTTCAAAATAAAGATTTAATATCTTAATTAATTACAAACTTTTTTTATAAGCTCTATTATAGTTTTTATAATTTATTTTATAAATTACTAATCTTTTGAGCATTGTAAAACAATACTGCTAAGCCAAGATGACAGCTAGTGGTAAATGAGTGATTTTCATATGATAAAACATAACAGGATAGTGGCCTAAAATATATTTGCCCAAGAGTGCATAAATGGCAAAATACATATAGCTTTACATTTAAAATTTTTAGCCAAAATCTACATCATACTAATTGAAATAATAGTCTCAACTAATACATATTGGATTACTGTTCCTACTATATTAGTCTATGTATTTATAAGTGTTTATCTATTGAAATTTTAGGCATTGGTAAAAAGCTAAGCATCAACATGTTGAGGTGTATTTTAAAAACAATCGCAGTAACATTGCTTCACTGTCTATTGTGCAGCTTTAGTGGTAAGTACTTACAACCTCATCTTTTATTTTAAAGTTTGCAATAAAAATACATTTTTATTCTCAATTTTTATTGCAATACATTTTTTCAACTCAAATCTTGCTTTCTTTTTAACAATTTTGTTTTTCCAAAACAATGTCAGCTCTCTTCACTAGTTCCATTTTATCTCTTGACACATGAGTCTTCACTGATATTCATTCATTTATTTACATCTTCATACCTATCTCTGCCTAGTTTGCCTAGGTTGTTTAGTTTTCTTTAGTAAAACCATAAAACCAAGTTTGACTAGGTGCCTTTGACCATGTTATTGTTGAAACAGGAACAAAACGTTTTTGTAAATTTTGCATTAATTGTGGCCACTAAAAAACAAAACAAAAACAACCCCAATATTTTCTAAGTATCAGCATTATAAAAATTGTAGAAGGAGAGAACCTAAACATTTTTTTCATTTATTTACTTTAACCTAGAATTTAACCACCAGAAAAGTTTTGGTTTGCTGTATTACAGGCCATGCATTTAGGGCCATTTTTACTCAAACTTTTCCTGTAAATATTTTTTAATAAACTTGTACTTTCAAAAACATGACTCTAGCTAAGCTAGGTTTGTTTACATTTTCAATAAAAATAAAACAAAAAAAAAACCTTCACAAATTTCATTTTGTTAAAAAAAAAATTATATTTATTTCCATAAATACTTAAACATAAAATGTGTAATCTTTAGTAAGGTCTTAAAAAAACCATACAATCTAGTTTTTACAACCCTATTGATTTTAAACCTAGTTAAAGGAATTTCGAGACTATTCCTGTTGGTGGCATTGCTGATTGATACAAATATAACCAATCTTTTTACTTGTTTAATTTATTTTTGTTGTCTTGGATGTAACTAAACTTATCTTTACTCTTTTACTACCAGTACCTGGAGCAACTGCTATGTCCAACAAAACTCATTGTTTGTCATTTGGTGGGACCCTTGTCATAGAAAACCCTTATTCAGAATATATTAGGAGTCCTGACTTAGTCATCATAAGCTTGTACAGCAACAAAAGTCAAACTTCATTATTTGATATAACAGAGGGATCAAATACAACCTCAATGCCATCAAAATATGCTCTCACAAGTTCAGGCCATTTTCTGGTGAGTTTACATTTTCTGTTTAAATAAGTTTGTTGACATTTTTTATTGTCCAATCCAAATAAAAACTGCCAACACTTTGTAAATGATTATTTATGTTTAATAAATGCTTTAAATGCTTTTTAGATAAAAAATGTGGATTTGACAGATAGTGCAATATATGAGACCAGACTGTTTGCAACAAGTTTACCTGAAAACACACGAAAGACACCTTTCAATGTTGTTGTTGCTAGTAAGTACCCTGTTTGTTATTGTTTAAGCCTGTAGAAGTAAATAACAAATTATTCATAGGGAATAGGGATTAATGGATGCTTATTTCACTCACTCTTTTATTTCAGAAGCGCCAACATTAAAGTCTGAGAAACTGTCTGTAACTACCCAGAAAAATGACATAGATTCTGTAACTTTTTCTTGTGGTGAGTTCAGTGACTTGGGTTCTCCTGCAGTCAGTGTTAACTGGAAGGTATGAACTGTTTCATTTTATCATGTCAAACTGACATTTTTGTTTACTGCATGTAAAAAACACAGCTGATCTGGAACTTGACATATTTTAGCTTAAGATTTTACAGATTAAAATGAAATAATCAAGCACCCCAAGCCGACATAATGTATGAACTGGACATGACATTTTTTGACATGGCTTCAGTGTATTAAAAAAGTATTATTTACCTTAGATTTCAGACGGCAGTAAGCCCACCTCTGTATATACAAATGGATTTTTCAAGTTTCAATCAAAAGGTATCCTGTTAAAAAACACCATTTTTTTTCTTTTGTCTCAGAATGTTTTCAATAATTATCGCCCTTGTTAAAATGTGTGATACACATGCATTGAAATAACTTGTTAAAAACACCAATATAGGAATAAAGATGTTGAAGCTATATTAACCTGGCTATTGTTGTAAATATAGAAGAAATACAAGCAACATGTTCCCTAAACATGGAGTCTCTTGCTGCTCAATGTATTGCCTCAGCTGATCTGCCAAAGTGGCAAGGAACTGCTACAGGGAAAGCTGTTGAAGCTTCAATAGGTAAACTTTAGCTTTAGAAAATCTCTGCTATTTTATATTTTCAGTTTAAAGACACTATTTGGTTCTTGCCCATTCCTCGTTTTTTTCACCATTTGCTTACAGAATAGAAGCACTAAACTTACAAAAATAGCTACTGTAATGTAATTTACCAGTTGAGTTGTTTTTTAACCCACACTACAGTAAATGTATACATTTTGTAGACATTGAAAATTAAGTATGTTTTTAAAACCTGTATGAAGTTTAAATTAAAAGTATAAATGTTCAAACCTGTCAAATGCTTTCACAAAGGTTGACTTTTAATTAAAATTATCTGTCTGTATACACCCCACTTCTTGATCTAAGTGGATACCTTTCAAGAGTGATCCCTTACCTGAAAATGTTTAAACTATGAAAAGATTATAGCTATGTGTATTTATGACATTTAGTGAGCTTCCAGTGTCACATATTGTTAGGAGTTTAAGGGGACAGCATGGTCAGGCTGGAGAGCTCACGTTAACTCCAAAAGTAGAGCTTTGACACCAGCAGGGTTCCCACGCAGCCGAGAAACCGGGAAAAACCCGGGAATTTCAAAATTTATTTTCCCGGTCGTGAAAACCGGGAATTATGATGAAAAACCGGGAAAAATTAAAAAAAAAACCGGGAAAATCTTGCATCCCGGTTTAAAAAAAAAAAGACATTCCGGGTATCGCGAGATTTCGACCGGGCATGGGCATATCCAAGCGCTAGTCTCGCCACGTCTCGTGATCAAGGCAAGCCTAGGCCTAGGGCCTAGTTTTGGCGCACAAAACTTGATCTCGCCGGTTCTCGTTGTGCGATACGGCATATTGACTATAAAAAGGCCCATCAACGGATATTCTCATAGATCTATTTTTGGCGATGCTCGATCGATCATAGATAGATTCTACGGCTTCAGATTTTTTGGACTTTAAATTTTTTTTACTTGTTTCAAGCTTGTGTTCAGAGAATTGACTAGGTAAGTTTTTTAAAATACATCAATTAAAGCTGTTTAATTTTGATTCTAAATTAAATTCTTATTCTAGGCTTTTATAAATCCATATCTAATATGATCTAGCTAAGATCTAGAGAGTCTAGTAAGATCTAACTCACTAGATCTGTATCTAAGGATTGTTATACATACAGTTGTAGACTGGATCTAGATCTAGATCTAGATTTCTAGATCTAGAAACTAAAAATTCTAATTCTAGGATGGAATAGATCTAGACTCTAGATAATGCCTAATAAATAGTAATTAAATCTAGATCTAGATATAATCTAGACCCTGGGCCGTTTTAGTTTGGTTTGAAGGACGTAGATCTAGATCTAGATCTAATGATCTGAGTTTAGACTTTTGTTTTTTTGAAGATTAAATTACTACTGAAGTAATTATTAATTTATGATATTAGAAATTAATTTCTGAATTGTTTTAGAATATTTAATGTAAGAAAGTGCTAGAGTTTTGATCTAGGTAGATTTATTTTATAATAATAGTGTTAGTCCTGTATGGTATTCTAGTCTTGCTTGTAAATTGTTAAAAAGTGCATTATTGTACATTGAGTCTTGATTCTAGATCTTTTCACTTTTCATTTAATTCTTTTTAGAACCATGGGTTATTCCTCATTCCAAAGTTGCTGGTTGGACAATCCAGAGTTCAAATTGTGGATAGCCCGTGACAAGACAGTTTATTCAGCATTTTGCAGGTTGTGCAGCAAATCAGTTAACATCAAATCAATGGGAAGGCAAGCTCTCACCTCACACATGAAGAGCAAAAAGCACTTGGAGAAGGTAAACCTTCACCGGTCAATACCTACATTGCCTTTTTTAATTCAAACAAACCCACCATTCAGGCTACATCTGTAGCACCTTCCACTTCATCATTGGCACCTTCCACTTCGTCATTGGCACCTTCCACTTCGTCATTGGCACCTTCCACTTCGTCATCTTCAATGCGGTCCTTTGTCTCAGGTAATGAGGCTCTAAATGCTGAGATCATATGGGCCTTAAAATGTGTGGATTCACATTACTCGTTTTCCACTCAAGCAGATGTTGTGGCCACATTTCAAAGAATGTTTCCCTCATGTGATATTGCAAAGCATATGAGCCTTGGAGAGACCAAAGCCATGTACCTAACATGCTTTGGGATTGCTCCATATTTTGCCTCGCTTTTGGAGAAAAAACCCATGACCAGCCATTTGTTTTGCTGTTCGATGAGTCGTTAAACAAAGAAATTCAAAGGAAACAGCTCGACATTCATATTAGATTGTGGGATTTAAACAAGGTTACTACTAGATATTTTTACTTCGTGTTTAGGAATGTAATGTCCGGTATTAGTATTTCAGGGAATAAAAGCTGTACATGGTATGTTATTTTTCATTTTCACATTTCAAGTTTTTTGTCTGAGTGGTTTTGCGCGTGAAAAATGTATGAAAAGTGGCAGGGAATTTTGTCAAAAATAGCAGGGAATTTTGTAAAATAGCAGGGAATTTTTTGGTCAAAAAAATGTGGGAACCCTGCCCCAGGAAAATGATGCTCATTAGCTGGGGACAGTAATCCATCTAGGAAAGAAAACTCTAAATATTAAATGACTGCTGCCTTGCTGAATGTTCTAGGGTGACAAAGCCTATGGAAGAAAATAAAAAAAAAAATAAGCTGACAAAGTATGAGTCAAGAGGTTATATGGTGCATAACATAATTGTGTTGGAGAAAATCCCCTCCATATTATTTACATAGTAAATAAATGTGAGTTTAAAAACTATTTTCTTGAGTAAAATATTTTTCCTGTATTTATTAATCTCCCTAGATTTGACTATTGTGGTGGCAGCAGCAGTAGCTGGTGCTGTTGTCATTGCCATCATCATCCTGGTAGTCACATGCATTTGTATGAAGAGAAAAAAGAAAGGGGAGAGTTACAATGCGTAAGTTACTTACTAATCCCATTTGTTTATTGTAGAAATCTTTTTTCCTTCAGGATACTAATGATTAACACAATAAAATAACCTCTGCAAACATGCAGTAATGCAAGTTTACTTGTTGTACTCCCCTCAGAAAAAAAGAAGCTGCCAAACTTAATCCAGCAGATGAAGCAGATTCATCAATGGTGGAAGACAATGACTATGAAGTCCCTATCCAGAAGGCAAAAAGTCCTATATACAAAGGTCCAGAAAACAATTCACTGTACATGGTTTCTCAGATCACAGGTAACTCACTCGTGACTGGTAGATCATACATTTATAGTTTCAGAACATTTTTTTTTTGGTTCTAGCTCTTGAGAGTACATTTTTATCATACACAGATTAGTCTTTTTACCTAGTTTATACAGGGTTTGTGCAGCTTCCTAGAATTAAAAAAATTGTAAAAACCACCTGGCATTCTCAGGAAATTTAAGATATTGTAGGGTCATTGTGAGTTCATATTAGTTTATATATCAGCAGCCCTATAGCATATGCTATTGCATGAACAATTGCCATTTTAGATGTCCCTTTATTCCCCCCCCCCCCCCCCCCCCCCCCCCTGGTAATTTGAAAAACGTATTTAGGGTCTTGGTGAGTGTGCATGTTTATATGCCTAGTACCACACATTTTTCAGGGATGTGATTTTCAGTTCATATTTTCTGCTGATCTTTTCAGTTAAAAAAAAAAAAAAAGGGTAAAGTTGCATTCTTTGAAAGAGAAATACATCACCTAAGCCTGGGTTAATTTTGCATGCATGATAGTCCAGTTATAATTTATTGACAGCTTTCGTGAACACACCATGATCCAGAGTTCGTGTTTGATACTGCTTATTTTTGGAAAAATAAAAGAGATTTCATAGCCAATCTCAAATAGCAATGCTGTTCCTGCTATGACATGCTCTAGGTCTTCTGATTTATATTATTAAGTGATCTGGCCATGACCTTTCTACCATGTCTTGTTGGGGGGGTGCAACACCAGCAATTAGTAATAGGGGTCTATTAAGCTAAAAGCATAAATTACTATGTGGCTTAGCTACGATCAAGATGGTTATTTTTGACTAAATGTTTTTTCAAACATTAATTTCCAAAACACTAATTAAAATATATTGTAGCTAATCTGGTCTAGACCCATTATATTTACCATCACATGAATTAAAACTTTCAGGCTTACTGTTTAAAATTATTTATACCATGTCCATCTTTAAGAATATAAGACATTATCATTACATTGATAAACAAGTAATTAAAAAAAGTCTAGTGACAATTTTAGCGCAATTTCCTTGTGTTATCTAAAAATAGCTCTGTCGTAGCGTAAATCAAGAGCAGGGTTAGTAAAACTATTGGTTAGTTATTAAAACGTTTTTTATTAATTTTTTTTTCAGTATTTTACATGTTTTATTTACAATAGAGTAACATGACTAAAAACCATTGCGCGCCCAGCTACCGAACGTGACGTCGCAGCCATTGAACGTGATGGTGCAGCTATTGAACGTGATGACGCGTGTGGTGTGGTTGCATAAAATGCCTACTAATTCGGTCCAAATTTTAATTAATTAAAAAAATGTTTTGTGACCAAACGAAAGGATATTTTTGAAAACTTTCTTCTGCAATATTGTTCTAAATTATGGCAGGAATCGATTGGTACATGTTTCAAGTCGCTAAGTGGTCTGGTTGCCGAGTTATGGGCCAAAAACTACATTTTTTGAGGTTTTTTGGCTTTTCCGGGAAATCCATGAAAGAAACCCGGAATTTTTATGGCCTATGTTCATCCTCGTAACTTGCTTAACATAATTGCTTTTGGAACTAGTCCTCGATATTGCTTCGTTGAGGAGGAGATACGACTTAAAGCTGCGGACACACATCCATCCATTCATCCATTCATTCCCAGAAAAGACGAGTTAATAAACGCAATTCTCCAGAATGGAAATTGCGCTAAAAAGAGTGCAACTTAAATCATTAAGGGACAGAGCAGTCAAATGGTAGAGCATATGACTGCTAATCCAAAAGTCTTGACTTTGAATTCGGGTTCAAGTATGTTAAACATTCCTGAGCCCACCCAACTCTGATGGGTACCTAACTCACTTTAGGGAAAGTAAAGGCAGCTGGGCATAGTGCTGACCACACTATCCCTTCTGACGCCAAGGTCACAGAAATAGGTGAACTCTACTTCACTTGTCATATGGACCGTCAGGTTCAAAAAGGAACTTTACTTAGATCATTACGTTTAAATTGGTTTAATGTTGAAGAAATTCATTTCCACTTGTGTAAAATTGAAAAAAACAACCATGTTTATAATTAGAGTGAACCTAGTGAACAGTTTAACTATGAGCGTCTGTGATTAACGTAAATGCTGCCATACAATACAGATTTCTTATTTTTAAAAATGTCCTGAAATTTATATAAAACTCCTGGAATTTAATTTTGTTGCATGAACTCCGTTTATAATATAATAGTCAACTATAATCAGGAGCATCTTTATCTTCTTCGAAATTATCTTAATTTTTTTTCTATAATTTGATTAAACTTTTAGAAAAATCCCCATTGATATCTATAAAAACATTACTACTTTTTGTAGTCAATTCACTACTTACATTAAATTTTACTTTGTTCTGATTTTACAGAAACTAAAAACAACAATAGAAAAGACAGGATGCCTCCAGCCTCACATAAACATGAATCAAGGTACACTAATGAAAATCCACCCCCCACAGTGCCAAAGAAAAGAATAAAAGAGCATGAGGATGAATGCATAGACATACATGCTAATGACAGAAAGGTGCCTAAAGCTAAACCACGCAGCATTTTCCTGACTCCGAGTATGGAAGAGCTAGACAAGATTGAGCAAGCTGTTAAAGGTGGTAAGGGCAGTGAGGCACATGGGACATTAGTATAAATGCTGAGCTATAATGTAGGAACAATTTTTCAATGATGTTTCTGATAAGCTGCCTAGGAAGATAGACCAGGCATAAATTAGGTGTCATATCAAGTATTTTCTCATAGTTTTATCAATCTGTACACATGCTGCATTGAAGTCTAGATTTTAAAAAAGGGGTAAAAAATCTGAAGTATGCTTTGGCTTGTACACACTTGAGAAGATTTTAATATAGCAAGTTTCTTGTAGCAGAGTGTTTACTCCCTCAACTTGGAGAATTCCCATAGCAACAATACTTATGATGTTTTCAGCCCTGTATATTTGATACTTATTAGCAGCATTGTTTGCATTTATTTTATATTTTTCTTTGATGTTAATAGCCTTCAACTGTATTACAGAAAAAAATTAAAATAAAAAAAGATTAAGCCATTATTAAAGTCTACTTAACATATTAAAGAAATGCTCAATATCATTTGTTTAATGCAGATGTTTTAATATCTTGCATCAAATCTGTGCAAAATTCAATTTCTCATGGCAGATAGTTACAAAATTAAAATTTGCTGCAGACATTTACTGTGAATTCAGAAGCATGTTTAAATGGAGTGGTACAAAATTAAACATTGCTGCAGACATTTACTGTGAATTCAGTAGCATGTTTAAAACATCTTTCATTGCAATATTCTATACAATATTACCTGAGATCTGCCAGCATTACATATCTAGTAATTTCTCCTTAAAAACTATTTAATCCCTGTAACATTTATATATTAAAATTGTCTTACTTGACTCAACAAATACACCTACATTTGTAGCAGAATTTCTAGCATAAATAAATGATATCAGGTTGAAATGAAAGTGTGAATATATGCAGTAAAAGGTTGAAACAGGATGATGTATATAATGACTGTATAATATTCTATATTAACTTTTTACTACAGCTTTATAGTTGTGTAAATATTGATGAAAAAAATTCATTTAGTAATTGTTTTATACCATTCTATGTGAGTCGAGAAATGTATTTTATTGTTCAAATTTCAAACTTTAAAATTAAGTAGTGACAACGGTGAACTATCAATTATTTTAGCATCAGACATGGCCCTTGGTTATTCTTTTTTACTGTTTCTGTATGTGTTTATGATCTTTTTAATATGTACATAAAAAGTTTTAACTGATTGAAGGTTGAACACGTACATCAAAGGCTTATTGAATTGTTCTATCCAACATGTTTTTTTCTATTTTACCATTCCAAAACAATGTGTGCCAATAACATGTTTTTTTAAAATAATTTTGTTAGTTGTCTTCAGGTTAATTTAGTATCTAAGTTTAATGTAATTTACAAAAATAATTTACACGCCATGAAGAAAAGGAAATTTGTTTTTACTCTCTGAGATGTTTGTAAAATGTAATTTAAAGCAGGCCTAATCACAGTGTTGTTTCTACATTCCATTATATTCTATTTCTCTTGTGTCCATACACTTTTTATACATCTTACATTCAAATCTTTTACAGCAATGTTTCAGTCAGCCTTATATCTATACTATCTGTATTTGCTCTTTATTCCTGTTCTACATATTGTAAAAAATATGTTTCATTGTGTCACACTTCTAAGCATATTATTGGTGAATGTAAAATATAGTTTATGAAAATTTACCTATGTTCTTTGTACTGGCCTTTTACCTACTGAACTTCAGGATTGCTTTTATATATTGTTGTTAAGTAAAATTGTTTCACATTAAATTTTTGTGTATAATTTTAAGTAAATTTGCTGAATGCAAAGTAGAAGTTAATTAGGAAAAAATGAAACTTTCGTATTTCAAAAGTACCATCATCATTAAAATGGATATATCAATAAAATGCTTTAATACAGGCAATAAGTAGATACTAGTTAAATAATTTATAGTGTCCTAATTTCTAAAATGACTATTAAAAAAGTCTCATAGTTTTTAAATGTGAAAATATTTTTTTACCTTAAGTTTTTGACCATTAAAAAAAATGTAAGCTTTTATTCTAGCTTTTTGCTACACTTGGTGGGCTGTTGACCATTACTCGAGAGAATGAATTAATACCTTTAAATTACATTATATCCTGTTGTACATTTTTTTACAATGTAAACTACTTGTAACATGGACAAGAGACTGTGCTTTATTATGTTTTGCTGTTTATCCCAGTCCATTTTGCCATGGAAATGCTATTGCTCCACTTGTTCATGTTTTTAACTGAACAAAACAATTTTATACTCATCTTGGCCACCAAAATTAAGGCTTCATAGATTAGAATTTTTAAAGTTTCAGATTGTAAATTTTTTGTTGCATTCATTCATAAACATTAGACTGATGCAGTTAATCAGAAGAATGTATTCATTTTTTTAAGATACAGTTTTGCATATTTGCTCATGATCATTTTTATTTCATAAGTTACATATGTACACTAGGAGATTAATTTTCTGTTTGAGGGTCAATTGTTAGCTTTGTTATAAAACTAAATGAAAAAAGAGGGATTAAGTAAAAAAATTTACTACCATAAAAAGTAATACCTTTTTATAAATCAATAATTGTAGTATTTAGATGTAAAATTAATGTTATACGTCTTTTAAAAAATTAAAATTGTTATCAGTTCACCAGTTTTTACAATATAATCTACAATAGTCTGTTTATTTTTGTCATTTTTTTTTGTTTGTTTCATTCTGTTTCTAAAATAAAGTTTATATATTCCAAATATAAATCAGCTTGTTTTACCGTTCTCTAAAATAAAATATTGTTTATTCAAGACATGCCTTACACTAACTATACAAAAAATCGTAATAACTGCTTGCCAAGTTATTGAGATATCCAAACCAGTCAAATTTATCTACAATTAATGACGTAGCATTTGTTCTCTCACCCTAATAAAATTCCATAGTTAAATAAGGGGAGTTCAGCATGTTCAAGTAAGTAAATATGGTTGCTAGACCGAAAAATCTCAAGTTCGAACCCCTGGGCAAATGGAGCTCAATAGATGGGGATAGCACCTCTTTAAAGCAAGACAAATCCAAAATTAAACAACTGCTGCCTTGTAGTTTGTTCTTGGTTTCTTGGTTGGACAAAGGCTATGGAAGCAAATCCTAAAAGAAAAGGCTGAAATCGTAGTCAACATGGTGCATAACAACTTGACATCTAATACTTAATTCTGTTAATTTCAATCTTAACATGACAAATAAATGAAAAAGAAAATAGTTTAATAAGTGTGGACTAACCTAAGTAAATGATAAAATAATCTTGAAGTATTTCACAACATCTGGAGGTAAATCAAGCTTTGTTATCAATCTTAGATTAGGGTGTAATGGTTGAAAATGTGATTGTGAAAAATTCATAACATCACTAATGGATTAGTAGATGATATAGAGTTCTGACAAGCTTAGATGGGAATCTACTGTGCATGCTAACAGGGAACAATCTATTACCATATTTCTAAATCTAACTTATCTGATCCAGCAAACAGCATAGGATTTTACTTTCCACTTACTTTCCTACAAGTACAAGCCCATTCTGAAATTGTAGTTGTGCTGTAAAATTTCATGTTGCAACATGGTAATATTAAAATAAAGATCCCTTTTCAAACCTGATGGTCAATCGGGCAAGTAGAGTTCACCTGTTGTGACCTTGGCATATGAAGGGAAAATATGGTCAGCACTTTGCCCAGCCACCTTTACTTTCCCTTACATGCGTTAGGTAACCATGGATGGAATAAAGGAAATTTTACTTTGAACCCGGAATCAACTAGAGACAATCAGGTTAGCAGTTTAGAGCTCAACTGCTAGACCATGCCATCCCAATTGTTTAGTTAGGCTGCTTTGAATTTTAACATGGTTTTTCATTTCAAAGATGGGTCTGACAAATATCTAGAAAAAAAAAAAATTCTGCAAGAACCTTTTTTATAACAATTTATTTGTACATAGGTGAGTATAACATTTACAACTGGGACATTTATTAAAACCTGTCACATGTTAGGCTTTATTTTATAATCCTAGGAATGGATTACATAATACATGTAGTCAAAGCAGATTGTCATTGTAAAGGTGAAAGTTGTTTGCAAACACTCAAATAAGATGACAGCAAAGAATGTAAATAAATAATATCAAGTAAAATAAAATGGAACCAAAGTTACACAAAAAGTAAATTCAAAATTTTTAAAGATAAATTAATCTACATAAAATCTGACAATACATACTAAAGGAGACTTAGTTAGGCTTTAAATGACATAATCTCAGCTAAGTTATGCAGCGGGTTCATCACTCACTGTTTTTAGAACAAAATGTTTTTTTACGAGGTAAGAAATAAATGGAGATGTAACAACTTGTGACATGAACTAAAACAGTGCTACAACCTAGTCTCCCAATTAAATAATTAATTAATGAACTAAAACAGTGCTACAACCTAGTCTCCCAATTAAATAATTAATTAAGTTCAAATCTATTTTCAGCATCAGAGAAATATATGACTGCTATTTGCAGGGGAATGTATATAATGATGATAATATAACAGCAGAAGTTCAGACCATTTAAACTGTAATGTATATGGCATTCACAATGAACAATTTTATAGTTCTATAATAGTTTTGATTTTATTAGTGTAAAAAGTAAAAAATATTTCCGGAACACATCATATAAATAAAATTTTTTTGAGAAACAATTCATTGGTATCTTGTGTCAGATGTAAGTTAGTGCCTTGATATTCCTAACAAGAGCCAAAGGCTCAAAGGAAAACAAAACTTCCAGTTTTCTAAAGTGCAAGAAAACGCAATAATTTAATAAACTAGTTCTAAATTTATTATCATTTAATTTTGGTACTTTTCTCTGCCATCTCTTACACGCAATATGTCACCATCTTTTAAGCCCAGTTTACTTAAAGTGCCAACATTTGGTAACTTTGCCTTGCCATTGTGTCGGTAAATTAAAAGGTTTTCAGCAGGGATATCAAGCATCTTTTGAAGATCATTTTTGAAATTTTTCACCTGGATAAAAAATTAACTAAAGAATGATTTGGTGGCTATATTTTGTATGTAATACAAGTATTGACAAGGCTTTGTTAATCTACATTTCTAGACCAACATATTACCAACATTGTAATTATATTGAAATAATTAAAATAAATGTTTTACTATTTTATCATTTTGAAATTTTTTTTCTAACTCACTGAATCTATGCTAATTTTTATTTAGATTATTATTAATTTTTAAGTGTTCATAAATGTAGCTATCATATGAACTGTTCTGATTAATTAAAACTAATAAAAAATCCTTTTGCCTAAACTAATGCAGACACTAGAAATGAAACTACATCAAGTGTGACATTCAATACCTGTATATTTGAGCCAGTTCTGATTTCTTTATCTACCTCTTGGGTTCCAGAAGGATATTCACGAACAATTTTCAACATTATAAAGGGAGAAGCCTCTTCTATATACAAAAACAATAATATGACATCAAAGCCTGGATACATATTTTTACTGCTGTACATATTTTGGAATAAGTCTCAAAGAATGGCCAACTCTATACCACTTGAAACTAGATAAGGTTTTACAATGTACATTAAAAACATTTTTTTTAAACAGGTCTGGACCCATAGTTTTCTACTTGATTAAAGCTGAAAGTGATCGCATGTAACACACATTCTGATGGATTTTATCCTTAGGTAAGCAGCAAAAGGCTTCAAATTTTCTGTTTCCTCAAAAACTAAACAACAGAGCCTAAAAAAATCAACAAAATCATCAGCAGATCCGGCTCTTTGCTAGCTATTAGGTAGATATATTAGGGGACAGTGTGGTCTAGAGGGATTGCAAATGATTGTACACCCTAAAGTCCTGAGTTGGACTTATGACTCATTAGCTCGTAGAGAAAACTAAATCTAGCAGCTGCTGCCTCACATACTGTTCTTAGATGGACAAAAACTTTCAAGGCACATTCAGAAAGAAGACTGAAGTCTCAGTCAATGTGCACTTCATTTCTCACACATAAACCTTTAATAATTATATTTGAGAAAATCCCTTCCGAGTCGGTAAAGCTCATGGTTGGTAAACCGAAAAGTCTCGAGTTCGAACCCTCGGGCAGATGAGGCTCGTTAGCTGGGGACAGCCACTCTTCTAGGAGAGACAACTCCAAAATTAAAACAACTGCTGCCTTGTAGTTTGTTCTTGGTTGGACAAAGGCTATGGAAGCAAATCCAAAAAGGAAAGCAGGCTGAAATCGGAGTCAATGGCCTCAATGGCGCATAACCAGTTGACACGTAACGCTTAATTGTGTTGGAGGCGTGGTCGAGTCTGCAAAAAGCTCATGGTTGATACATTCGAACAGTCTCGAGTTCAAACCCACTGGCAGATAAATCTCGATCCCCTTCAACACTAATAATTAAGAACGAAGAAGAAGAAGAAAAAGATCAAGGCACATTCAGAAAGAAGACTGAAGTCTCAGTCAATGTGCAGTTCATTTCTCACACATAAATCTTTAATAATTATATTTGAGAAAATCCCTTCCGATATTACAATTAATAAAAAAAAAGGTAGATTACATCATGACAGTAAAATAATGCTAGGTTAGCTGTGAAATTAAACCACAAACCTTTATCATGGTTATCTTGACCATCAACTGAAAAAAAAAATTAAAAATTCTGTTACTACTTTTAAACAAACTTGTTGGCAATCTATACATATACACTTTTAAACTTCACATTGTCTTCTTATAAATTCATAGCTTGAATAATCTAATCACAAAAAAATCAAAATATTTATTGAATCTAGACCAGTCACCCTGAACCAAAAATTTGCTATTATGACTATATAGATCAAATCCTAATTTATTACAGAGATATAACTTTTCCGCATTTCAATAGAAATCAGGTTTTTCCCGCAGACTGTATTGTTTTTTCCGAAAAAAGTTGGAAAACTTTTACGAACAATCATTTCTCCATTTTATTTTTGCCAAAAATTAAAAAGGAAAAGGCTAGTTAAATTGAAGGACTATTTTAAGTTTGAAACAGATATATTTCACTCAACATCGGGGACACTTTTGTTGCACATTATCACCAGCTTTTCCTGGTTGTGCTGACGGTTAGGCATACAATGTGATTAACTCATGTCCATGATGTCTCAATTCTACTTGCGATAATCTTTAACCTACAATTTTAACATAGTAACTTTAAGTTGATAAAAAAAACTGACGTACTCTTAGATGTGACACATTCATAGGCATAGTTAACAAAAGTTAAAGGTTCTAATTAAATGATTATTGTAGTGGAAGATTAACAAAAGAATAAGACAGCAAGTCTGCAATACAGTACTTTAGTTACTACAATTTATCGGGACCCAATTATTTTTAAATTTTAATTATTACTAAAAACATTTTCTTTAAATGTTTTAAAAACCAGGAAATCCAATTAATAGGTTAAGATAATCACCCTCCTATGTTCCCCCACCCAACTTGTAAAACACTTTCACTTTTATCTTATGCCTTTGGTTACATCTCTCTTCAGTGAAAGCATGTAGTTAACAGAGTTTCTTCCAGACATCTCTTCGGGAATGGATTTATATAATTTATATAGAAAATATATACTTTTAACAGTCTCCGTCTACACCCCCCCACCCCCCGGAGAAAAAAGTCTGGAAGAAACACTGGTAGTTAACAAGTGTAATAAATTCCTAAAATATTTAATAATTTTATTGATTAGCTATAAAAAATACCTACCCTTTCGTTGCATTTTGTTTTGCTTATTGCCCATTATCACAGCTTCTTACAAGCTTTTATTTACACATTTAATTCCTCTGCCTTTGATGGTGGAGTCGCTGTCAATTTTTATTTAACTTCAGACTGTTCCATTTCCTTAACAGCATATGATGAAATATGTTGTATCTTCAAGAACAATGCAAAACAATTATCCATATATTCAAAACTATTAAAATAATAAATTCATTCATGTTGACAATAAAACAATGATGGGGGGGGGGGGGGGGAAACTTATCATTTATCAAACTCTACAGATGTAATAATTAAGGAACCATAACTCATATAAACCCTGATTACTAATTTAAGTAGTCTAGTAGTTAGGCCTACCACTACCAACAAACTAGCAGAGCTAGTACCTAAGCTAATAAATAATAATTAATATTTAATATATCAATTATATATTATATAGTACTGCCTAATATGAGATGTTACTAGTCTGATTTTTTGTATGCCTACAATACTAGACTAGGCTACTACTAGATTAGATGCTTAATGTAAGCGGTCCTACGTAAACAACCTAAGGGTTAAAATGGGGGGGGGGGGGGGCAATTTGTAACGTGAAGTAGAGATCTAGTAGTCACACAGGTGCAACTGAAACTAAAAAACATAGAAGTGTGAACGAGGGGGTAAAAATTTAAGAAATCGTTTAAACAAAGCTAGGGATAATATTTAGAATCGACTCTTGAATCCCTGTTAACTAGAATTAGAAAATAAATAACATAATTGTTACAGAATACAAACTAAATACAAGCTATATTTTGTAATGTGCCAATACTTGCAATCTTGAATTACTTGGAAAACTATTTAAAAAGTCAGATCTAAAATGTAGCAGATAAAAATATTTTTCACAAATAAAAAACATTGAATCATTTCTTAAATTAGGCCCCTAAATAAATCTTGAAATAATTAAATTTATGATGCTTATCAATAATATAAAACTCCATTTACAGTGTGTATTTTGTATATATTTTATTTAAAGATAGTAAAACCTTGCTTTATGTTATTTAAAGTTTTGAAAGGGGGGGGGGGGTGGGGGTGGGGTAACTTGACCACATAACGTCAAATTACTTGTCCTATGCTATTTAGTATTTAGCCTATATGCGACACTCTTTATAATCTCTATTTTCAAAGCAAAACACGGACTAATGTGTGCCCGTGTATGGCCGGTATGGAATACCATAGACCTTTCTTTATAGTACAGAGTATGATAGCTCTGTTATTCACAACAGAGAAACTTTACTGCGGGCGGACACTGTCAAAAGTATATGTTTTCTATATAAATTCCATTTCGTTTGGGGGGGGGGGGGGGGGGGCAGACACCCCCCCCCCCCCCCCCCCCGAAGAGATGCCTGGAAGAAAGTCTTAAAGTAGTCTATGAATGTTATAATTACACGCTAGGAGAATGTTTCGTAGTTGCAACCCTTCTGGTAAGGGTAACGTGTGTATATAACATGTTAGTGTTACTTTTATTGTGTAGTCTACGTGTGTAGTGTGTAACTTTAGTGACCCTTCTGTTTTATAGAATGGGCCTAGTCTACGTGTGTAAGAGTTCGGTAACAACAGTTTTAGACATACATTATGTAAATATTAGGTTCACGGTCGTATCTTGTTTACATTTGAAATTCTATACGTAGGCCTACATTTCGATGAAACTTTCTGTGATTCTATATTGCGATTGGTCAAAAAACCAAGTGAGCATTCGTCAACTGAAAAAAGTGACCGACGTTAAGCAGTCACCCAATGACCACATTTGCCGCCATCACCTCGTAATGTGAGGACCTAAAGAAATTGACAGATCTAACCTGACTGCTAAACTGAAAAGATGTGTCAATACTTTTTGACAAGATAAGTTGTATTAAATTATTTTAATTTCCTTCTTTATAATATGCATTATATTTCTATCCAAATTACAGGCTTAGGTATTATTATGTAATTATTTATAATAATTTTATAGATTTAATTAAATATGATTGTAGTGGTTAACCTTGCTTTATTTTAGTAAACCACTATTTTTATAATCTCCCTTTAATTTTATTTCCAAAAACATTTTTATTTATTCATATAACGTTTATCAAATTTAGACACGAATTATGTGTAGGGAGTATGTCATACTCAGTTAGGCACAGAAATATATTTTAGGGTTTGATTTGTTTTATTGAGCATATCTCATAGATCAAAATTTACTCAATCTTTTGCATTTTTAAATTTATTGAGTTGCTTCCCCTGTTCTTTCATTTAGTTTATAAAGTATATTAAATTGATATATTAGTACCATTTTCTTTTATTTGTACTCACTAACATTTTGAATCATTTTATAAACTCTATACTATAGAAAGAAACTATAGCCTAAATAGTACATATTATGAAACTCTTATCTAAATATTGAAATTATATTTTTTGTTTGATACAAGTTAATTTTTTAGTTAAATCTCTTAAATTCTCTACCATTGCATGTTTTTTTTATCTACTAACCATACAAAATACAAACATTTTCCACAGGGTTATTATTTGAGCAGTATTAAGTTATTAAGAACTGGTTTTAAAAGTTTAGGCATACAAACTTACTCATTTTTAATGTTTCCATTTGCATAGATAACTTCTACACAGGTTACCATTTTCTCTTAATGTATTATTCATTTTCATATTAAATTTCTTTCTGCTTTTAAGCCTTTTCCTTTTTATTCTAGACCTAATATATTTAATTTCCAGCATTTTATACATTCTCTACTTTAATGAGAACATTATGTTATGCAGTTATGATTAATCACAAAAGAATAAATTATGTCTTGTATATAAATTTAATGTTTGTCTTGTAACTTTCTTAATTAACAAAAACATTTGAATTCCTGCCTTGTGTTTATTCTTATTCACTAGAAATCCCTTCATTTTCCCAATTCTTTTAACACTTTTAACAATGTCTTTTTTAATTGATATTTATGGTTATAAAAATATTTTACTTTAATTTTATTTGTAAAAATAATTCATAGACAAGATTCTTGCAAATGCAAGAGTAATATTCTATTAAAATTTCTTTTGAACATTCTTTTACAGCAATTTAAAACATGTATTTATATCTATATTTAGCTAAGTATGAAAAATGTCTTTCTTTTGTCATTTTATATTTCTTTTTGCATTTTGTTGTTCAGTGGCTTTCTCTTTATTTTGTTGAAATTTAAAATTTTTATTAGTGTAAAACAAGTTTCTGTTAAGCTTAATTGTTCAATTAGCTCAATAAATTTTAACAATGTATTTTCAAACAACCTGCTTACTTTTCTTTCAATTTTAGTAGAAATTACTATTCCCTCTAGTTAGTAACCAGATTAAGGTTAACCGTTACATTACATTTGCATTTTCATAAGCTTGTGTTGGGTATATGTATATTGCTCCATTTCTTTCATCAGTTTACTTAAACTTTTGTTTGAATTCTTGTCTGAGCTTGCTCTATGCTAGTACATTTTAAATTTTGATGGCATTTAATTTCTATGAATTTCTTGACTAAATTATATACATTTATTTCAGCTTTTTTTATTCCTTTATGTGAATTTCAAAGTTATACTTTTTAATGTGTAGATAAAACAATAAGCATTTCTCTAGTTCTCTCTTGTGCATATTCTTTTGACAAATTTGAGCTATACATAATTACTGTTTTTGATTACTATTTACACTTACTGAAACTTTGCTTTTGCTGTATGACATTTTTAGTCACATTTATTATGATTTATCTCACAATTATTTCCACATTGAAATATGTTTATCTTTCTTTATTTGTGCTTTTGATGGTAATTCTAAAATGCTTAATATACTCATTCAAATGATTGTGGATATTTTAATTATCAAGTAATTTATCATATTCCATAAATATACTTGAGTATAATCCTTGTATACTGCAGCTGCTATTAATTTTTTGTATTTCTACAATTTCAAAATCTTTTCCTTACTAACATATCAACTGATTGTGTTTTGTTTATGCAAATTATTTAGGTTTCTCTATGTACTTTCATTTCACAAATTCTATTTTTTAAATGCTTCATTCTAGTCTTTCACAATGTCTTTGAATACTTATAAAGTATGGTAAATCTGTACTTGAGTCAATATTAACTAACACTTATTTGTATGTAGCACTGATAATCATTGCAATCAGATTTTTAATTATCGATATTTGAACTTTTATTAACTTTAATCAGTTTGCTTTTTGAGTTGTCTATCTTCTTTGTTTGACTGTTGACTACAAGAAAACATGTTATAAATTACCTTTTATATTGAACACCCCTGTTATATTAATACAAGTTAAATAATTTTTTTGCTTTTCAGTCTTGTTTAAGTTAAATATTGATATGCCTTAAACTTTCAGTTTGACTTTGTATGATACTTTTCATGAAAAAACTGCTCTGGTTCATTGCAAGGTATATTTTAGCTGTCTAGTATATATTGTGTTAAAACTACTGAACTGAGGTATTAACAAAACATTATACATCTTTATACCTTATTCTACTGTTACAGTATTATAAGTTATAGGTTTATAATTAGCTTTAGGTTTAGTATTCTATTTAGGCATAGTATTTGTGTTTTTTAGTGCCAATTTTAACTTTAGTGTGAGGTATGGTTTTGAGGTTAGTGTTAAGTTAGTGTTAGGTTAAGATTGAATTTTAGTTATTGCTTAGAATTTTAAAATATTTTTTAGTGAGGATTGAAGCTAGATTTTGTTAATTCCTTTTAGAATTCGATGTTTTAGGTACTAACATAAGTTAAGTTTAATGTGTACAATAATGATGGCAACTTTTAAACAAAAAATGTCATTTATCCTAAGTTTCAAGATATATCAACATGTAGACTTTCTTATTCTATGTTTACAGGGAAAGTTTATACGAATATTTTACATAAAATTAATTTGTGTTTTATCCCTAAAATCTTTTGCCCGATTTTCATTTTTATTTCTTCTTGATATTCTGTATAACTCTGCAGATCAACTATGGCCATAGTGTTTAATTTTCTGTCAAATTTCCTGGCAATTCTATAATTTGTCATTTGCTGTAATAGACAACAAATGAAGTTTAAAAGTTTGTAGATTTCAGGTCGCCAACCAAGCTCTAATGTGGGTTGTGACAAGTAAAGCCTGAAATATCTTGTTGATCCTACAGCCAGCTGACCCATGTCTAGCACATGTAGAAATCTGTCATGTTTTTTCTTACCTGAGTTTTCATACAACTCTTTTTGCACTTGTAAAAGTTTGGCTGTTGTTGCCTCCAAGTTTTTATAACCAGCCTTGTGTATATTTTTTTCTTCAACCTATTTCAGATTATGTATAAAAAGTAGTTAGTTACAGAAAATAATTAGTTTTACAGTTTAAATTTTAATTTTAATGTGTATGACAGGATTGAAGGGAGATAATCAGCTAAAACTAACCTGGACATGTGCAAGATCTTAAATGGAGACAGGTAAAATAAGTGCCCTTGTCAAGTAAGTGATGCTAGTAATATGGGAGCATATTTTGTATCTTTTCACATTTTTAAACAAGAACTGAAAAGTTTTGTCTTTACCAGATTCCTTCGGACAGGGGAAAGACAACCCAGAGGGAGAGTGATCAGCTAGAGACAAAACAAAACTCAGCTGGGAATACACGAAGGAAGAACATCAAGGGGAAAATTTTGTTGAGGGAAGTTAGAGTAGCTTGAGCAGCACTCAAATTCTAAGCATCAAGCCAACCATCTCAGCATCAAGTGAACCATCTCAGCATCAAGCGAACCATCTCAGCATCAAGCCAACCATCTCGGCATCAAGCCAACCATCTCGGCATCAAGCCAACCATCTCGGCATCAAGCCAACCATCTCAGCATCGAGCCAACCATCTCAGCATCGAGCCAACCATCTCAGCATCGAGCCAACCATCTCAGCATCGAGCCAACCATCTCGGCATCGAGCCAACCATCTCGGCATCGAGCCAACCATCTCTGCATCAAGCCAACTATCTCGCCATCGAGCCAACTATCTCGCCATCGAGCCAACCATCTCCATCAAGGCAACCATCTCCATCAAGCCAATCATCTCTGCATCAAGCCAACCATCTCGGCATCAAGCCAACCATCTCGGCATCAAGCCAACCATCTCGGCATCGAGCCAACCATCTCGGCATCGAGCCAACCATCTCGGCATCGAGCCAACCATCTCGGCATAGAGCCAACCATCTCGGCATCGAGCCAACCATCTCGGCATCGAGCCAACCATCTCGGCATCGAGCCAACCATCTCAGCATCGAGCCAACCATCTCGGCATCGAGCCAAGCATCTCGGCATCAAGCCAACCATCTCTGCCTAAAGCCAACCGTCTGCAACCGTCTCGGCATCAAGCCAACCAGCTCAGCATCTTACAGCATCAAGCCAACCAGCTCAGCATCTTACAGCATCAAGCCAACCATCTCGCCATCTTACAGCATCAAGCTAATCAACTGTGCACATGATCTCATTTGTGTTTAACCTTATCTTCCAACACAAATCAGCCCTGGAGACCAAGGCTGATCTGTTGTGTGCTGATGTTACTCGCAATGTAGTTCAAGAAATAATTTGATGCTTTCATAGCTCAAGATCTTTACACTGCTACATATTGCCTACATTCACATCTAAATGTTGACCAACGTGACCAAATGTAGGCTGACACTGATCCAAATACAAAATTTACCTATTCCCAGTCTGTGATAGTTATGTCCCTTGCACAAGAAAGATGCTCAGCTGAATCACAACATATCCCAGTAAAAATGCTAATTTATTCATGAGCTAATTTTGTGATTATAAAACTGAAATATTTTAACAATTTATTCCTTTTTAATTTTGTTGTATAACTTAAGTTGTATATGTTGGCCATAGGTATGTTTCATATATTGGCCATTTTATAGCTGACATATGTTCACAATTTTTAGCTTTAAAATTAGCATTTGTTTCCTTTTATTGTTTTGGCCATTGGTAGTTGCAACTGTTATTGACTTTAACTTGTGTATATTGGCCAGTGTTACATTTCCAGTTGTAAAATGGGTCTAGTAATTTTGTCTACTCTGTCTTGTTTAATGTCCTTCAGCTCAATCATTCCTCTGAGTCAGTGGTTTTTAGTCATCCAATAATCATTGTGTAAGTTTGCTTGAAAGGAGTTAATCTCATGTTAATTTTTGTGAGATCTTTTAAGACTTAAAGGGTGAAGTAGAGTTTGTTTTAATGATCTTTGCACAAGCAGGTGTAATTAATTTGGTGATTTTTGGTGAAATCAGGCTTTAGTGATGTTTTGATGTTAGGTTTTGGTGATACTGGGTTTTGGTGATACTGGGTTTTGGTGATACTGGGTTTTGGTGATACTGGGTTTTGGTGATACTGGGTTTGGTGATACTAGGTTTTGGTGGAACAAGGTTTTGGTGATATTAGGTTTCTATCAATTTGTTGTTGAAATCCAGTTAGAAATGACAGAAAGATGCAAGTTCTTGTGTCAAAACTTCTCTCTTCACATCTTGCCAAACTTCTTTCTTTAACTGGAAGCTTTTACCTGTTAAGTTTTAATATGTAATCCACAAATGTGGCCTTCAACTTGGATACATCGTTGCACCAACTTCACACATATTGTTCATTTTTGTTTATGTAATTGCCTGTTTAACTTTCACTTTATGTACCTGTCTAAACTGTGCATGTAACTGGAATGTTTCTACTCTAGCAAGTTTGTTTGTGTATTGACCTAGTCTTTATAATTTCTATCTCTTCCCACTGTACTTTACCTGAGGTTACACCTGATGATTTGAAGATATTCTTACCTTTATGCTTGTGTTGCAAGAACCAAATATAGATGCTGATTTATTGCTAATTTATTTCTGGCATAACACCTGTATGCTTCTATATTGTTGACATTACACTGTATGCTTCTATATTGCTGACATTACACTGTATGCTTCTATATTTCTGGCATCGCACCTGTATGCTTCTATATTGCTGACATTACACTGTATGCTTCTATATTGCTGACATTACACTGTATGCTTCTATATTGCTGACATTACACTGTATGCTTCTATATTGCTGACATTACACTGTATGCTTCTATATTGCTGACATTACACTGTATGCTACTATATTGCTGACATCACACTGTATGCTTCTATATTGCTGACATCACACTGTATGCTTCTATATTGCCGACATCACACTGTATGCTTCTATATTGCTGGCATCACACCTGTATGCTTCTATATTGCTGACTTCACACTGTATGCTTCTATATTGCTGACTTCACACTGTATGCTTCTATATTGCTGACATCACACCTGTATGCTTCTATATTGCTGGCATCACACTGTATGCTTCTATATTGCTGGCATCACACTGTATGCTTTTATATTGCCGACATTACATGTATGCTTTTATATTGCCGACATCACACTGTATGCTTTTATATTGCCGACATCACACTGTATGCTTCTATATTGCTGACATCACACTGTATGCTTCTATATTGCTGGCATCACACCTGTATGCTTCTATATTGTTGACAATACACTGTATGCTTCTATATTGCTGCCTACTTTGGCATGAAATATGTAAAAACAATTCCATTATGGAGACCCAAATTTGATCCAAGTTATTCTGGTCCATAATAAATGCCCCAGCCCCATTCTGACCAGCTCACTGTAACATTACTGACGAGTGGTTCAGATCGTCACCTCAAATGTCCTCTGTGCAATGACTGCATGGTTACAAAATGAAGAATTTCAAGAGCGTACCATTGAGCTCTAGTCACATGACATTTTAAAGTACTTGATGTAATTGTTGCAGTGATATTAGAAAAACGCAAGTTAAAATAAATTCAAAGAATTATTTATTAACCAATGAAGTTAGTTTCAATTAGTATATCCTTCACTGATCACCTTTATCATTAAGAATATCTTTCTTCATAATTTCTCATATTGTCATTTTCGTAGCAATGAGAAATTTTCCTAACCTTACTCCTAATCTCTAAGCTTGTGACGCAATTTTGTCATTCAGACTACAGACCACACCTGTGTGCTATTTTATTTCTATATGCTAATTTATTGCTGGAACCACACATGTATTATTGCTGGCACAACACCTGTATTCTTGCTGGCACCACACCTGTATTTATTGTTGGCACCACACCTGTATTTATTGCTGGCACCACACCTGTATTTTAATTTATTGCTCGCAGTATTAATTGCTGGCATCACACCTGTATTCTAATTTATTGCTGGAACCACACCTGTATGCTTATTTATTGCTGGCACTATACCTGTATTTATTGCTGGCACCACACCTGTATGCTAATTTATTGCTGGCACTATACCTGTATTTATTGCTGGCATTACACCTGTATGCTAATTTATTGCTGGCATCACACCTGTATTCTCCTTTATTGCTTGCACCACACCTGTATGCTAATTTATTGCTGGCACTATACCTGTATTTATTGCTGGCATTACACCTGTATGCTAATTTATTGCTGGCACCACACCTGTATGCTAATTTATTGCTTGCACCACACCTGTATTCTAATTTATTGCTGGCACCACACCTGTATTCTAATTTATTGCTGGCACCACACCTGTATTCTCATTTATTGCTGGCACCACACCTGTATTATTGCTCGCACCACACCTGTATTTTAATTTATTGCTGGCACCACACCTGTATTCTCATTTATTGCTGGCACCACACCTGTATTCTAATTTATTGCTGGCACTACACCTGTATTCTAATTTATTGCTGGCACCACACCTGTATTGCTGGCATCACACCTGTAATTATTGATGGCACTACACCTGTATTCTCATTTATTGCTGGCACCACACCTGTAATCTAATTTATTGCTGGCACCACACCTGTATTTATTGCTTGCACCACACCTGTATTCTAATTTATTGCTGGCACCACACCTGTATGCTAATGTATTGCTGGCACCACACCTGTATGCTAATTTATTGCTGGCACAACACCTGTATTCTAATTTATTGCTGGCACCACACCTGTATTCTAATTTATTGCTGGCACCACACCTGTATTCTAATTTATTGCCGGCACCACACCTGTATTATTGCAGGCACCACACCTGTTTTCAAATTTATTGCTGGCATCACACTGTATGCTTCTTTATTGCTGGCATCACACCTGTATGCTTCTATATTGCTGGCATCACACTGTATGCTTCTATATTGCTGACATCACACCTGTATGCTTCTATATTGCTGGCATCACACCTGTATGCTTCTATATTGCTGACATCACACTGTATGCTTCTATATTGCTGGCATCACACCTGTATGCTTCTATATTGCTGGCATCACACCTGTATGCTTCTATATTGCTGACATCACACTGTATGCGTCTATATTGCCGACATCACACTGTATGCTTCTATATTGCCAACATCACACCTGTATGCTTCTATATTGCCAACATCACACCTGTATGCTTCTATATTGCCGGCATCGCACCTGTATGCTTCTATATTGCTGGCATCGCACCTGTATGCTTCTATATTGCTGGCATCGCACCTGTATGCTTCTATATTGCTGGCATCGCACCTGTATGCTTCTATATTGCTGACATCACACTGTATGCTTCTATATTGCCGACATCACACTGTATGCTTCTATATTGCCGACATCACACTGTATGCTTCTATATTGCCGAAATAACACTATGCTTCTATATTGCTGACAATACACTGTATGCTTCTATATTGCTAATCTGTATGCTTCTATATTGCTGGCATCACACCTGTATGCTTCTATATTGCTGGCATCACACTTGTATGCTCCTATATTGCTGCCTACTTTGGTATGAAATATTTAAAAACAATTCCATTATAGAGTCCCAAATTAGACCCAAGTTATTCTGGTCCATAATAAATGCCCCATTCTGCCCAGCTCACTGTAACATTACTGACGAGTGGTTCAGATCGTCACCTCAAATGTCCTCTGTGCAATGACTAACATGGTTACAAAATGAAGAATTTCAAGAGCGTACCATTGAGCTCTAGTCACATGACATTTTAAAGTACTTGATGTAATTGTTGCAGTGATATTAGAAAAACACCAGTTAAAATAAATTCAAAGAATTATTTATTAACCAATGAAGTTAGTTTCAATTAGTATATCCTTCACTGATTACCTTTATCATTAAGAATATCTTTCTTCATAATTTCTCATATTTTCATTTTAGTTGCAATGAGAAATTTTCCTAACCTTACTCCTAATCTCTAAGCTTGTGATGCAATTTTGTCATTCAGACTACAGAACACGCCTGTGTGCTATTTTATTTCTATATGCTAATTTATTGCTGGAACCACACCTGTATTATTGCTGGCATCACACATGTATTCTAATTTATTGCTCGCAGTATTATTTATTGCTGGCACCACACCTGTATTATTGTTGGCACTACACCTGTATTTATTGCTGGCACTACACCTGTATGCTAATATATTGCTGGCACCACACCTGTATGCTAATTTATTGCTGGCACCACATGTATGCTAATTTATTTCTGGCACCACACCTGTATGCTAATTTATTGCTGGCACCACACCTGTATGCTAATTTATTGCTGGCACCACACCCGTATGCTAATTTATTTCTGGCACCACACCCGTATGCTAATTTATTTCTGGCACCACACCCGTATGCTAATGTATTTCTGGCACCACACCCGTATGCTAATGTATTTCTGGCACCACACCTGTATGCTAATTTATTGCTGGCACCACACCTGTATTCTAATTTATTGCTGGCACCACACCTGTATTCTAATTTATTGCTGGCACCACACCTGTATGCTAATTTATTTCTGGCACCACACCTGTATGCTAATTTATTTCTGGCACCACACCTGTATGCTAATTTATTTCTGGCACCACACCTGTATGCTAATTTATTGCTGGCACCACACCTGTATGCTAATTTATTGCTGGCACCACACCTGTATGCTAATTTATTGCTGGCACCACACCTGTATGCTAATTTATTGCTGGCACTACACCTCTATTCTTGCTGGCACCACACCTGTATTCTTGCTGGCACCACACCTGTATTCTTGCTGGCACCACACCTGTATTCTTGCTGGCACCACACCTGTATTCTTGCTGGCACCACACCTGTATTCTTGCTGGCACCACACCTGTATTCTTGCTGGCACCACACCTGTATTCTTGCTGGCACCACACCTGTATTCTTGCTGGCACCACACCTGTATTCTTGCTGGCACCACACCTGTATTTATTGCTGGCACCACACCTGTATTTATTGCTGGCACCACACCTGTATTTATTGCTGGCACCACACCTGTATTTATTGCTGGCACCACACCTGTATTTATTGCTGGCACCACACCTGTATTCTTGCTGGCACCACACCTGTATGCTAATTTCCTCCTGTCTGTGAATACTATAGCACACCTTCAGTACCTAGGTATGTTATCCCTCTATTCTAGCCTGTGTTGCTTTCCCATTGAAAGTTACTTTTACCTGCATTTTGTTTACATCTTAACTGGTCTATAACTGGTCTAAATCAGTCAATGACTTCATCTGTTTAGTTTAAAACAAAATTATTTTGGCACATTTTTGTATAGGATCATAAGTATTTGAACATTCCAAATAATTTTTAATGTACTATAAATTAGACCCAAGTTATTCTGGTCCATAATAAATGCCTTAGCCCCATTCTGACCAGCTCACTGTAACATTACTGACGAGTGGTTCAGATCGTCACCTCAAATGTCCTCTGTGCAATGACTGCATGGTTACAAAATGAAGAATTTCAAGAGCGTACCATTGAGCTCTAGTCACATGACTTTTAAAGTACTTGATGTAATTGTTGCAGTGATCATTGAAACATTTAATTAAAATATAACTTTGATAATTATGACATATTTTTTAAAACTATTTTCCCACCTTTTTAGCAACTAATCATCAAATCTCTTACAAATTTGTTGTTCTAAGGTCAACTACCCAACTTCATAAAATTAGCAAGTTGTGGCCCTTTAAGTATTGCTACATGTTGGGCTGTGTATAACCAGGTGCCTCATCTCTACATCTCTTGGCTTGTAATGCCCTCTAGTTACCCAACCTGAACTCTGGCCTAATAATACAGTTTATTTCATCTCACTATTTATTGCTACCTGATTGTCTCTGTGCACATACTGTCATGCTTATCCATTTTTTATTTAAATAAAATATTTTACAGTAATTTCAATTCATTTAAGGCACCTTATTTCTTTGACTATTTTTCTCTTAATCCTCATTATGCAGAAGTATTTTCATATTTTGTACCTTAATACAGTTATCACAAGAGTGAGAACTCTTATTCCAAAATATTGCATTGTCTCCGTGTTCGCTTTTGTTTTTACATTTCTTAGTCTCCAATATTTAGGATTCATAACTAAACACATCAGAGGCAGCACATGTTCTTGAGTTCAGTGGAAGTTTCATGTCTAGTGTATGTAACTAAACACATGTTGCATTTGAGACATTCAGTTTGGTATGTTTGTATTTTTGGTCGTCTAGAGATTTTTTTTTTATCCTTGATTAGTATATTTGTCTTTTGAGATGTTTGTATTTTGGTCTTTATTGACATGTTTGTATTTTGGTCTTTATTGACATGTTTGTATTTTGGTCTTTTAAATGACATGTTTGTATTTTGGTCTTTTGAATGACATGTTTGTATTTTTGGTCTTTTATTGACTTTTGTATTTTGGTCTTTTATTGACATGTTTGTATTTTGATATTTTATTGAGATGTTTTTATTTTGATCTTTTATTGACATGTTTTTATTTTGATCTTTTATTGACATGTTTGTATTTTGGTCTTTTATTGACATGTTTGTATTTTGGTCTTTTGTTGACATGTTTGCCAGTTTGTATTTTGTCATACAATCACCTGGCAGTGTATTAGAACTGGAAATGTTATTTAAAAAAAAGAAACCCCAGCTTTAATCTTTAAGTGTTACGGTATGTAATGTAGGATTAAAATATTGTTGAAAATCAGTTTTTGTTTACGTGCATATTATACAATTTGTATTTTTCTTTAAGCAATGCTTAATGTAGACCTACATGTTAAATGTGTCATTGAATATATGAAAAATAAATACTCGTAAATTATCTGTCACTATCTGAGATTAAGTGAGGTTGTGGCAATGTAATATGATATATATTATATATTGTTTAGTCCTCTGGCAAAAAGCACCTCTTCCCTGTGCAATGTTTTCGTCTTATTGTTTGTGTATACACATCAATATAATTTTAAATATTAAATACAATCTTTTATGGCAACTTTGAACTTGACTTGTTTATTTCCTGATTGGTTTTAGTTACTTTTGTCTGTGGGCACTAAACTAAAATTATACAACTCAACACAATTTATTTTATTTCAGTTATTGCCCTTGATTTGGTTAATTAAGTTGAAATGACCCGTTTTTGTTTTCTAAAATAGTTTTAAGAATCTAGCAATTTTAGAATGATAGAGGTAGCTACAACTCGTACCAGACCATGTTGCTAATGTCACAACTTTTCCAATGATGTGTACATAGTTGGCACGTAATTATTTCTAGTAACACCACAATACAACTTGACAGTGAAACACTTTTTTCTCGAATGTCCATAGTTGAAAAGTTATTTACCTTCATCAAAGTAAAGAGGGAGGGGGGCGGGGTTTCATATCATATGGCCCATACATGACGTACAATGCCCACCGTTTGAATGCATGGCCCTTCTATTGAGTGCATAGACCTTAATTTATTCTATGGATTGTTCAAGGGAAATAACTAAGAACGTACGAAGTAACTTCACACAAAGGGACATAAACAATTCATGACAGCGGCTCATATTTCAGCCGTAGGATCCCTGTGTTCAACAATAGAATCTTATCGACATGTATCGCTTCACCTTCGACTAGATCAGTGGTTCCCAACCTTTTTCGAGTGGCGACCCCCTTTTATAAAAAGTAAGTGACCCGCGACCCCCATAGAATTAAAAAGCCGAAATTTGTATCGAAATTAACACGCACTAAAATAAGATTTACTAGTAGACTTTCAATATGAACTACCCTTGATGTATGTTTTAATACCATGAGTAAAATAGCATGCTATTTACTAAACATTCGTGGTTAAGTTTTTGTTAACGCCAACCTATGTCATCATCAACCAACATTCAATTAATTTCTTAATTTTGTTTTTAATTGGAGAACAGTGTTGAAAATATATTCTCGAAAAGTCAATCAATTTTACGTTTGGGTATGAATGGTGAATACTACACCAAAATTGTGTTTGCAGTTTTTCATGTTACGCGAAATCATTCTGCAAATCAAAGAATTCATCTTGTAATTCATTGGGAACGCTGGCAACATCAAAGGAAGCAGATGTGTCAATGCAGATTCTTCTTTTTTTCAGCTCAGAGAAATAGCGCTGCAGTTCGTTTACAAGAGATTCAAGATGCCTAGAAATTGCTTCTTTCAAAAATGTAATTATCTCACAATCAGATTCATGTACCACACTGCAGAGTTTCTCAAATTTAAAATATTTCCTAGATTTATTTTCTTCGCCAATTTTGCAGCTTTGATAAAAATGCCCCGACATTATCATGGAAAGCGATAATATTCTTTCATTTTTTCTGAAACTTCAGGTTAAGCTTATGTTGATGTTCGAATATATCTGCTAGGTATAATACGCTCTCCAACTATTCTATGTCGTTTTAAGTATACCAAAAGGTTTTGATTCGTTTGCACTTTCAAGAACAGTTTGATTTCAGATTTCAATTCAAAAACACGATTTACATTTTGTTTGACAGCCAGCGTACTGTAGTGTAGAAAAGCAGAACATCGTGATCTTTATTCATGTCTTTGCTCAGTTCTTTGAAGGCTCCATATTTAATTTATGACATTTTCTAGCAATAGAGTCTTGATGGCGAGGGCAGTGGTTACGGAGCTAAATCTTTTCGGTTTTCTGAAAGCCCGATTTTGACCTAATCATAGAAGGCACACCATCTTACAAGCCCCCACAGCCGTTTTAACCTATTTTAATCATCCAGCTTCATAAAACGTATTTATTTTCTCCATGCTATCTTCACAAAATAGCAACTCTTCTTTGCTAACATATGAATGAATAAATGACTAGCAACAGCGAACACGAACTCACGTCTGTTGATTTATCGATTTGAAAAGCAAACAATGGTGAAAGCTTGATTTCATTAAAACATTTTTATTTAAAATCTACGGACATGTCTGCTAAAAGCCTCTGAATAGTATTATGAGGCAGATATATTTGTAGCATCTTTACTGCACTGGAATCCCCCAAGAATTAACTTCACCATCCTCAACATGCAACGTTTGAGATTTTCTCCTATTGTGCTTTTTTTTTGCTTGGCAATTTCTATCGCAACTCCGTTTGATGATTGCACAAATGCTGTGTTTCCTTGGTGAAAACTTCCTGTTCGATCAAGTCTCAGACGTTTGCAACTAGCTTCATGCAGACTAAAGACCTACATATCTTTTTTTGTGTGTTCCGAATGACTCGTCTGAAATGACGTTTAAGTTTTGGAGATTTCATACTCATGACTGAGAACAACTTTGTACAGTACGCATGGCCTCTTCCCTATTCCATTTCCAGTGATGTTAGTAAAGCCGAATTTCAGATATCCTTCTAAATATTTATGTTTTGTTTCTTATTACTAAGGTTTAGTATACCAGTTGGCGACCCCCCAGAAAGGCCTTCGCGACCCCCAGGGGGGTCGCGACCCCCAGGTTGGGAACCCGTGGACTAGATATTGGAAATGCAACGTTTTTTTTCAGTATGTGTGGATATGGGAGTTTGTTTGTGTGTGTGTGTGTGTGGGGGGGGGGGGTGGGACTGAAGCAGAGGCGTAGCGACCAGAGTTTCTTCCAGGCATCTCTTCGAACATTTTTTATCGCCCCCCCCCCGAACGAAATGAAATTTATATAATTTATATACAAAATATATACTTTAAACAGTGTCCGCCCCCCCCCCCCCGAAGAAAGTCTACCGCCCACCCCCGAAAATTTCAAGTGCCCCCCCCCCCCCCGGAGAAAAAAGTCTGGAAGAAACACTGAGTAGCGACCCTTCCCGACGCCCGGGGAGAAACTTTCGATTTGCACCCCCCCCCCTCAAACTTTTGATTTGCACACCCCCCCCTCAAACTTTCAATTTGTTTTTCCAACCCATTTTGGCGCCCCCCTGAGGTCGGCGCCCGGGGACCTATGTCCCCCTCCCCCCGCCGTCCCCCTTCGCTACGCCTCTGGGCTGAAGTAGATTTTCCTTATAACAAATGTTAGGATTGTTTTGCAGGATTTTATTTTTAAAGTAACAGTATACAGCGAGGTGGGAAGGGGTGGTTGCTGACGGCATACTGCAAGTGAAAGTATCTTGAAAAACAAATCACTATTCTGCTGTCAAGTTTATTTGTCAAGTGTATCCATCTTCAAACACAGAGCATTACCATCTGGGATGGGGGCGACACCAGTCTACTTTTAGTTAATATGTCTGGTTGTCTGGTTGGTGAGGGGGTGACGCTACATCGTGCTACCACACTACATCGTGCTACCACACTACATCCCCCTACATCGTGCTACCCCACTACATCGTGCTACCACGCTACATCCCCCTACATCGTGCTACCCCACTACATCGTGCTACCACGCTACATCCCCCTACATCGTGCTACCACACTACATCGTGCTACCACACTACATCCCCCTACATCGTGCTACCATACTACATCCCCCTACATCGTGCTACCACACTACATCGTGCTACCACACTACATCCCCCTACATCGTGCTACCACACTACATCGTGCTACCACACTACATCCCCCTACATCGTGCTACCACACTACATCCCCCTACATCGTGCTACCACACTACATCCCCCTACATCGTGCTACCACACTACATCGTGCTACCACACTACATCGTGCTACCACACTACATCGTGCTACCACACTACATCCCCCCACATCGTGCTACCACGCTACATCGTGCTACCACACTACATCGTGCTACCACACTACATCCCCCTACATCGTGCTACCACGCTACATCGTGCTACCACACTACATCGTGCTACCACACTACATAATGCTACCACACTACATCCCCCCACATCGTGCTACCACGCTACATCGTGCTACCACACTACATCGTGCTACCACACTACATCCCCCTACATCGTGCTACCACACTACATCGTGCTACCACACTACATCCCCCTACATCGTGCTACCACACTACATCATGCTACCACACTACATCCCCCTACATCTTGCTACCACGCTACATCCCCCTACATCGTGCTACCACACTACATCGTGCTACCACACTACATCCCCCTACATCGTGCTACCACGCTACATCCCCCTACATCGTGCTACCACGCTACATCCCCTACATCGTGCTACCACACTACATCCCCCTACATCGTGCTACCACACTACATCGTGCTACCACACTACATCCCCCTACATCGTGCTACCACACTACATCCCCCTACATCGTGCTACCACACTACATCGTGCTACCACACTACATCCCCCTACATCGTGCTACCACACTACATCGTGCTACCACACTACATCGTGCTACCACACTACATCGTGCTACCACACTACATCCCCCCACATCGTGCTACCACGCTACATCGTGCTACCACACTACATCGTGCTACCACACTACATCCCCCCACATCGTGCTACCACGCTACATCGTGCTACCACACTACATCGTGCTACCACACTACATAATGCTACCACACTACATCCCCCCACATCGTGCTACCACGCTACATCGTGCTACCACACTACATCGTGCTACCACACTACATCCCCCTACATCGTGCTACCACACTACATCGTGCTACCACACTACATCCCCCTACATCGTGCTACCACACTACATCATGCTACCACACTACATCCCCCTACATCTTGCTACCACGCTACATCCCCCTACATCGTGCTACCACACTACATCGTGCTACCACACTACATCCCCCTACATCGTGCTACCACGCTACATCCCCCTACATCGTGCTACCACGCTACATCCCCTACATCGTGCTACCACGCTATATCCCCTACATCGTGCTACCACACTACATCCCCCTACCACACTACATCCCCCTACATCGTGCTACCACGCTACATCCCCCTACATCGTGCTACCACGCTATATCCCCTACATCGTGCTACCACGCTACATCCCCCTACATCATGCTACCACACTACATCCCCCTACATCGTGCTACCACACTACATCCCCCTACATCGTGCTACCACACTACATCCCCCTACATCGTGCTACCACACTACATCCCCCTACATCGTGCTACCACGCTACATCCCCTACATCGTGCTACCACGCTACATCCCCCTACATCGTGCTACCACGCTACATCCCCCTACATCGTGCTACCACGCTACATGCCCCTACATCGTGCTACCACGCTACATCCTCTACATCGTGCTACCACGCTACATCCCCCTACATCGTGCTACCACGCTACATCCCCCTACATCGTGCTACCACGCTACATGCCCCTACATCGTGCTACCACGCTACATCCCCTACATCGTGCTACCACGCTACATCCCCCTACATCGTGCTACCACACTACATCCCCTACATCGTGCTACCACGCTACATCCTCTACATCGTGCTACCACGCTATATCGTGCTACCACACTACATCGTGCTACCACACTACATCCCTACATCGTGCTACCACGCTACATCGTACTACCACGCTACATCCCCTACATCGTGCTACCACGCTACATCCCCTACATCGTGCTACCACGCTACATCCTCTACATCGTGCTACCACGCTATATCGTGCTACCACACTACATCCCCCTACATCGTGCTACCACACTACATCCCTACATCGTGCTACCACGCTACATCCTCTACATCGTGCTACCACGCTACATCCCCCTACATCGTGCTACCACACTACATCCCTACATCGTGCTACCACGCTACATCCTCTACATCGTGCTACCACGCTACATCCCCCTACATCGTGCTACCACACTACATCGTGCTACCACACTACATCCCCTACATCGTGCTACCACACTACATCCCCTACATCGTGCTACCACACTACATCCCCTACATCGTGCTACCACGCTACATCCCCTACATCGTGCTACCACGCTACATCCCCTACATCGTGCTACCACGCTACATCCTCTACATCGTGCTACCACACTACATCGTACTACCACGCTACATCCCCTACATCGTGCTACCACGCTACATCCCCCTACATCGTGCTACCACGCTACATGCCCCTACATCGTGCTACCACGCTACATCCTCTACATCGTGCTACCACGCTACATCCCCCTACATCGTGCTACCACGCTACATCCCCCTACATCGTGCTACCACGCTACATGCCCCTACATCGTGCTACCACGCTACATCCCCTACATCGTGCTACCACGCTACATCCCCCTACATCGTGCTACCACACTACATCCCCTACATCGTGCTACCACGCTACATCCTCTACATCGTGCTACCACGCTATATCGTGCTACCACACTACATCGTGCTACCACACTACATCCCTACATCGTGCTACCACGCTACATCGTACTACCACGCTACATCCCCTACATCGTGCTACCACGCTACATCCCCTACATCGTGCTACCACGCTACATCCTCTACATCGTGCTACCACGCTATATCGTGCTACCACACTACATCCCCCTACATCGTGCTACCACACTACATCCCTACATCGTGCTACCACGCTACATCCTCTACATCGTGCTACCACGCTACATCCCCCTACATCGTGCTACCACACTACATCCCTACATCGTGCTACCACGCTACATCCTCTACATCGTGCTACCACGCTACATCCCCCTACATCGTGCTACCACACTACATCGTGCTACCACACTACATCCCCTACATCGTGCTACCACACTACATCCCCTACATCGTGCTACCACACTACATCCCCTACATCGTGCTACCACGCTACATCCCCTACATCGTGCTACCACGCTACATCCCCTACATCGTGCTACCACGCTACATCCTCTACATCGTGCTACCACACTACATCGTACTACCACGCTACATCCCCTACATCGTGCTACCACGCTACATCCCCTACATCGTGCTACCACGCTACATCCTCTACATCGTGCTACCACGCTACATCGTACTACCACGCTACATCCCCTACATCGTGCTACCACGCTACATCCCCCTACATCGTGCTACCACACTACATCCCCCTACATCGTGCTACCACACTACATCGTGCTACCACACTACATTGTGCTACTACATTACATCCTCCTACATCGTGCTACCACACTAAACCCCCCTACATCATCCTAATTTAAAATATTAAACTTAAAAAAAATACAAGTGGTCGTTTCTATCAGTTTCTTCAAGGCATACCCCCCCCCCCCCCCCCAAGAAAGTCTACCGCCCCCGAACAAAATGAAATGTATATAGAGAATATATACTTTTACCAGTGTCCGCCCCCCCACCGGAAAATGTTGACCACCCCACAAATATCAAGTGCCCCCCCTCCCCCCCGGAAAAAAAGTCTGAAAGAAACTCTGGTTTCTATGCTGAAGGAAAGGTATGTGCCTGCTTGCTTTCAAAAGACATTTTTACAACTCTTCCATTAAAATGCAACTCTCGAGTTCTAGTACAGTAGGATCAGATAGTCTCCCCTTGTCAACTGTAGAAGGTTCAATTGGGTATTTTGTTATGTCTGCCAATACTGCTGTATAACATTTTTGTGGGTCTGATACAGAGAGAGAAATAATTGAAACAGACACAACACACTGACTGACTGACTCCAGTTGTCTCAACATGCACCGAGTCAGTGACTCCAGGTGCTCTGTAGCACTCTATATTGAGCGGATTACATTATGCTTTATATTTAAACAATCCGTTACTAGAAAATTAATGCGGGTGGAAGTGGGGGCGCTAAGCTCCCCATTGTAACAAACAAGGGCGAATAAAGCTTCAACTTGCTGTGAGAAAATTAATTAAACACAGCTGACAAGGAAACTAACTAGTTAATTTTTTATGTACACAAGTCTCTCTAACTGGTACACACGTCTCTCTACCTGGTACACACGTCTCTCTACCTGGTACACACGTCTCTCTACCTGGTACACACGTCTCTCTACCTGGTACACACGTCTCTCTACCTGGTACACACGTCTCTCTACCTGGTACACACGTCTCTCTACCTGGTACACACGTCTCTCTACCTGGTACACACGTCTCTCTACCTGGTACACACGTCTCTCTACCTGGTACACACGTCTCTCTACCTGGTACACACGTCTCTCTACCTGGTACACACGTCTCTCTCTACCTGGTACACAAGTCTCTCTCTACCTGGTACACAAGTCTCTCTCTACCTGGTACACAAGTCTCTCTACCTGGTACACAAGTCTCTCTACCTGGTACACAAGTCTCTCTACCTGGTACACAAGTCTCTCTACCTGGTACACAAGTCTCTCTACCTGGTACACAAGTCTACCTGGTACACAAGTCTCTCTACCTGGTACACAAGTCTCTCTACCTGGTACACAAGTCTCTCTACCTGGTACACAATATGTCAGGTTCCGATACAGCGACCTTGGACAGGTTTAAAGCCCTTGTTGTCCTACGAGTATTGACAATGCCAATCAATGACATGTTTACGGTGACGTATCTGGCTGTATTACACGAAAAAGTAGAGCAGATAATGGAACAGCGGTTGTAGACTGACTAGAACAGCCTGTACACTGACTAGAACAGTGGCTGTACACTGACTAGAACACTAGAACAGCTGCTTTACACTGACTAGAACAGTGGCTGTAGACTGACTAGAACAGCCTGTACACTGTCTAGAACAGCTGCTTTACACTGACTAGAACAGTGGCTGTAGACTGACTAGAACAGCCTGTACACTGTCTAGAACAGCTGCTTTACACTGACTAGAATAGCGGCTGTTCACTGACTAGAACAGCGGCTGTACACTGACTAGAACAGCTCATGTACACTGACTAGAACAGCGCCTTTACATTCAGTAGAACAGCGTATAAAAACATTAAAACCCCTGTTGACCAATAAAACTTCAGCTTTTTTCTGAACCTGCCGTTTGATGGTAAAGCTGAGTGTGGCATTCATTCGAGAAATATGTTTAAATAAAAAGTACATTTTTACATCCACTTTTTTAGTTACAGAAAAAACAACATTGAGCTATTTATGGCTTTGAAGATTTATTTTGAACAGGTCTCAAATATAACTAGCTAGATCTAGAGGCTCGTTAAGTTTAAAATAGAATCTTATTATCCAGCTGTAGTAACGGGTAGGCCTATATCCACAGATATGTGACTTGAAAACTTTTTACTTGCCAGCAATGATGACAGGAACTTGTAATTAAATAAAACCAGATTTCAGTGTTTCTTTCAGTCATTTTTCTCCGGAGTGGAGGGGTGTGTCGGGGCTATTACAATTTTCGGGGAGGTGTGCGCAATTAGAATTTCAGGGCAGTGGTTAGAGTACATTTTTAAGATATCAGTTATACATTTCCTTATTTCGTCAGAAGAGAGAGAGAGAGAGAGAGAGAGAGAGAGAGAGAGAGAGAGAGAGAGAGAGAGAGAGAGAGAGGGAGAGGGGGTGGAAGGTAGACTGTGCCGGCCTCACAAGAGATACCTGAAAGAAACTCCGATAAATGTGGTGTAGTTAAGAGATAATAAAGACAAAAACCTTTTAATTTTTTAAAAATAGTGAAACCTGCCTTTTAGCATCCTGCTGTAACCAATAGCAACCATTTTTTTCTTTGTCTGAAATGAGCCTAGAGGAATTACAACCATCCCTCAGTAACTAGAGACCAGAACCACGAAAGAGTGCAACTCTCTCAACATTAGCATACACACATTTTTTGTATATGCTCAATAATTATGAAACCGTATAAGCGCATGTCATCATCTTTATAATCATGTTTTCACTAGAGAGTTTAGATGGTGGAGGATGCTTAGGAGAAATTTTAAAGGATGTCAAAAGCACCATTTTACACACAAATACACAAGAGAACTGAAAACAAAAAATCCCGATGTTCAGAGGCCTAAATAAATGAACCGCGGAGTAGCAAGTGATTTCTGTATTGTGATCGTGCAAAATAATTAAATGAGATTTTGACAGTTTTCACAGTTTTACATTTCCTTGCTTTATCGCATACGGAATACTAAGGATTTAATTTTAGTCGTGCAAAAAAATAAATGAAATAGAGGGTTTTATCGATTTTCGATAACCGGAAGTTGTACGTAGTCAGCTTCCGGTTTCCCAAAAGTTACAGCTTGAGTTTCGTTTAAGTTATGTAGACGAAATTGAATTTATACGTATAAGATTGTGAGCGCAGGTTTCTAACAAGTTTTAAACAAGTTCTGATATCCGGAAACAGTATTCTATTTCTATGTGAGCAAATAATTCGAGTACTTTTTTAAGGGGATGTATAAAATCTTATACTTTGTTTATTTTTGAGTGATCTCCGATAAACTAAATTTGTACCTTGATATATTTCTGGTTTCTAAAATACTGATAAGTTGAGTACTGTTTCAGTTAGGCGGACGTAATTTCATACATAGGCTCATAGATAAAAATATTCTCTTAATACTTTCAAATTTTGAGTAATTATCGTGACCATAAGTGGTACCTACCGCTATTTAAGACTTCTAAAGAACCATGAGAATTTGATATTATTTATGTTTGGAGCACAATTCTTTATTGTACGCGATTCTATTTCACTTAAAATGTGTATAATATACCGGTAATGCAGTGCTTTATAATTGGGTATATCGCTCTACTTCCGATTTTTAAAATACCTTTTGGGTTTGATAATAGACGCAACCGTGAATAGTCTCGAATAGTTTATTACATATTTTAAAAATCAGGTGCGATTTTATTAAAATTAATGAGGTTATAAAACTTTATTGTGAGGTTTTTGTCGGGCTTTATTAAAGATTTGATGGATTGGATGTTTTTAGTACTTTTGGCAACAAAACACAATTTTAAAAATGGCAAAAACGATTTGGTTATTTTAATATTATTATGAAAAAATCATGGCAGATAGATGTGGTTTAAATAACAATTATAAAATATTATATTTTTTGGGCGTTACCCGCATGTTTCGTGTAGAGTTGTACCCACATGTAAGTTTCGTGTTGATGCACCCATTATATTGTAGAGTGGTACCCACATATAAGTTTCGTGTCACCCGGTGGGTACCCTGCCCCCCCCCCCCCCCTAGAGACGCCATCAGGGTCCCCAGTTCAACCAACCGAGAAAGTCGTTCACCTAATCCTGCCACACACACACACCGTCCCACACACACACTTACACCACACACAACATCCCACACCTTGCGGAAACGGTTGCCTAACAACACGTGTGTTGGTGACACAATTTTTCTCGCAACAGCCAATTAAAGAAATCGACCAGCCGTAACTAGGTCACAGCCCCGGATTTACCCCCGTCTGCGCCTGACAGGTAAGTTTGCCGCGAATTTCACACGAGCACCCGCGTGACTTGCCGCAGACGATCTCTTTTGTCGGCTGTTTCCACACGACCCGAGCATCTGGCCAACACAACACGCACCAGCCGTCAGCTGACTAAGGTAGTTGTTTTGTTTTTATATCAAACCTCATGTCTATATGGGTTGTATATGGTGTCTGCGTCTCTCACTAGAAATGATCGTATAGCTTATCTTAATGAATAAATAACCACAACGGTGTGCCATAGAAATGAACAAAGCAATTACACATCGCTACACTGTGTTGGGTCTGGTTTGATACAGCTACGGTTGTTTGCATATATCAAATTACTTTATATTTTTAACAGTTAAAAGAAGTTAAGTTACATTGGGATGTCTTGCAAGTTGTGAAATAGCAAGCAAGCGGTCTATTTAAAAGCCGTGGGAAGGGGGGGGGGGTATTTATGTGACCATTCGGGGAGGGGTAGTACTGGGTACGTGATTGACGTGATTTATGGAAGGCCCTTTAATACCAATATGATAAATCTTATCTTGTTTGCAGAGAAACCGTTAGGACAGTTTTTATCGGACGTGACGCCAGTATTGACGTTAGGTTCCTGGTATTATTAACACAGCCGTTTCTTGTCGTTGTCAGCGTTATTCTTGTCGTTATCAACCGTCGTTTCTTGCCGTTATTACAACAACAACAATTTCTCTACACTACGATCGTTATTCTAGTCGTTATCAACTCGAGTTTTAGAAAAAAAAATTATCATCTCAGATTTCTCAAGTCGAAAATTTGCATTTTGAGATTGTTTTAATTTTTGAGGTTATTGTTTAAGATATAAAGGATCTTTTTGTATTGTATGTGATCTAGCACGTATTGTATGGGATCTAGCACGTATTGTATGGGATCTAGCACGTATTAAATGGGATCTAGCACATATTGTATGGGATCTAGCACGTATTGTATGGGATCTAGCACGTATTGTATGGGATCTAGCACGTATTGTATGGGATCTAGCACGTATTGTATGTGATCTAGCACGTATTGTACGGGATCTAGCACGTATTGTATGGGATCTAGCACGTATTGTATGGGATCTAGAACATATTGTACGGGATCTAGAACATATTGTACGGGATCTAGCACGTATTGTATGGGATCTAGCACGTATTGTATGTGATCTAGCACGTATTGTACGGGATCTAGCACGTATTGTATGGGATCTAGCACGTATTGTATGTGATCTAGCACGTATTGTATGGGATCTAGCACGTATTGTATGTGATCTAGCACGTATTGTATGGGATCTAGCACGTATTGTATGGGATCTAGCACGTATTGTATGGGATCTAGCACGTACTGTATGGGATCTATCACGTATTGTATGGGATCTAGCACATATTGTATGGGATCTAGCACGTATTGTATGGGATCTAGCACGTATTGCATGGGATCTAGCACGTGATGTATGGGATCTAGCACGTATTGTATGGGATCTAGCACGTATTGTACGGGATCTAGAACATATTGTACGGGATCTAGCACGTATTGTATGGGATCTAGCACGTATTGTATGTGATCTAGCACGTATTGTATGGGATCTAGCACGTATTGTATGGGATCTAGCACGTATTGTATGGGATCTAGCACGTATTGTATGGGATCTAGCACGTATTGTATGGGATCTAGCACGTATTGTATGGGATCTAGCACGTATTGTATGGGATCTAGCAAGTATTGTATGGGATCTAGCACGTATTGTATGGGATCTAGCACGTATTGTATGGGATCTAGCACGTATTGTATGTGATCTAGCACGTATTGTACGGGATCTAGAACATATTGTACGGGATCTAGCACGTATTGTATGGGATCTAGCATGTATTGTATGTGATCTAGCACGTATTGTATGGGATCTAGCACGTATTGTACGGGATCTAGCACGTATTAAATGGGATCTAGCACGTATAGTATTAAATGTGATCTAGCACGTATAGTATTAAATGTGATCTAGCACGTATAGTATTAAATGTGATCTAGCACGTATAGTATTAAATGGGATCTAGCACGTATTGTATGGGATCTAGCACGTATTGTATGGGATCTAGCACGTATTGTATGTGATCTAGCACGTATTGTACGGGATCTAGAACATATTGTACGGGATCTAGCACGTATTGTATGGGATCTAGCACGTATTGTATGTGATCTAGCACGTATTGTATGGGATCTAGCACGTATTGTACGGGATCTAGCACGTATTAAATGGGATCTAGCACGTATAGTATTAAATGTGATCTAGCACGTATAGTATTAAATGTGATCTAGCACGTATAGTATTAAATGTGATCTAGCACGTATAGTATTAAATGGGATCTAGCACGTATTGTATGGGATCTAGCACGTATTGTATGGGATCTAGCACGTATTGTATGTGATCTAGCACGTATTAAATGGGATCTAGCACGTATTGTACGGGATCTAGAACATATTGTACGGGATCTAGCACGTATTGTATGGGATCTAGCACGTATTGTATGGGATCTAGCACGTATTGTACGGGATCTAGCACGTATTAAATGGGATCTAGCACGTATTGTATTGTATGTGATCTAGCACGTATTGTACGGGATCTAGAACATATTGTACGGGATCTAGCACGTATTAAATGGGATCTAGCATGTATTGTATGGGATCTAGCACGTATTGTACGGGATCTAGAACATATTGTACGGGATCTAGCACGTATTAAATGGGATCTAGCATGTATTGTATGGGATCTAGCACGTATTGTACGGGATCTAGAACATATTGTACGGGATCTAGCACGTATTAAATGGGATCTAGCATGTATTGTATGGGATCTAGCACGTATTGTACGGGATCTAGAACATATTGTACGGGATCTAGCACGTATTAAATGGGATCTAGCATGTATTGTATGGGATCTAGCACGTATTGTACGGGATCTAGAACATATTGTACGGGATCTAGCACGTATTGTATGGGATCTAGCACGTATTGTACGGGATCTAGAACATATTGTACGGGATCTAGCACGTATTAAATGGGATCTAGCACGTATTGTATGGGATCTAGCACGTATTGTATGGGATCTAGCACGTATTGTATGGGATCTAGCACGTATTGTATGGGATCTAGCACGTATTGTATGGGATCTAGCACGTATTGTATGGGATCTAGCACGTATTGTATGGGATCTAGCACGTATTGTATGGGATCTAGCACGTATTGTATGGGATCTAGCACGTATTGTATGGGATCTAGCACGTATTGTATGGGATCTAGCACGTATTGTATGGGATCTAGCACGTATTGTATGGGATCTAGCACGTATTGTATGGGATCTAGCACATATTGTATGTGATCTAGCACGTATTGTATGTGATCTAGCACGTATTGTATGGGATCTAGCACGTATTGTATGGGATCTAGCACGTATTGTATGGGATCTAGCACGTATTGTATTGAATATATCACCTATTGTATGGGATCTAGCACGTATTGCATGGGATATAGCACGTATTGCATGGGATCTAGCACGTGATGTATGGGATCTAGCACGTATTGTATGGGATCTAGCACGTATTGTATGGGATCTAGCACGTATTGTATGGGATCTAGCACGTATTGCATGGGATCTAGCACGTGATGTATGGGATCTAGCACGTATTGTATTGAATATATCACCTATTGTATGGGATCTAGCACGTATTGCATGGGATATAGCACGTATTGTATGGGATCTAGCACGTATTGTATGGGATCTAGCACGTATTGTATGGGATCTAGCACGTATTGTATGGGATCTAGCACGTATTGTATAAGATCTAGCACGTATTGTATTGAATATATCACCTATTGTATGGGATCTAGCACGTATTGCATGGGATATAGCACGTATTGTATGGGATCTAGCACGTATTGTATGGGATCTAGCACGTATTGTATGGGATCTAGCACGTATTGTATGGGATCTAGCACGTATTGTATGGGATCTAGCACGTATTGTATGGGATCTAGCACGTATTGTATGGGATCTAGCACGTATTGTATGGGATCTAGCACGTATTGTATGGGATCTAGCACGTATTGTATGGGATCTAGCACGTATTGTATGGGATCTAGCACGTATTGTATGGGATCTAGCACATATTGTATGGTATCTAGCACATAGTTTATGGGATCTAGCACATATTGTATGGGATCTAGCACGTATTGTATGGGATCTAGCACGTATTGTATGGGATCTAGCACGTATTGTATGGGATATAGCACGTATTGTATGGGATCTAGCACGTATTGTATGGGATCTAGCACGTATTGTATGGGATCTAGCACGTATTGTATGGGATCTAGCACGTATTGTATGGGATCTAGCACGTATTGTATGGGATCTAGCACGTATTGTATGGGATCTAGCACGTATTGTATGGGATCTAGCACGTATTGTATGGGATCTAGCACGTATTGTATGGGATCTAGCACGTATTGTATTGAATATATCACCTATTGTATGGGATCTAGCACGTATTGCATGGGATATAGCACGTATTGTATGGGATCTAGCACGTATTGTATGGGATCTAGCACGTATTGTATGGGATCTAGCAAGTATTGTATGGGATCTAGCACGTATTGTATGGGATCTAGCACGTATTGTATGGGATCTAGCACGTATTGTATGGGATCTAGCACGTATTGTATGGGATCTAGCACATATTGTATGGGATCTAGCACGTATTGTATGGGATCTAGCACGTATTGTATGGGATCTAGCACGTATTGTATGGGATCTAGCACGTATTGTATGGGATCTAGCACGTATCGTATGGGATCTAGCACGTATTGTATGGGATCTAGCACGTATTGTATGGGATCTAGCACGTATTACATGGGATCTAGCACGTACTGAATATGATCTAGCACGTATTGTATGGGATCTAGCACGTATTATATGGGATCTAGCACGTATTGTATGGGATCTAGCACGTATCGTATGGGATCTAGCACGTATAGTATGGGATCTAGCACCTATTGTATGGGATCTAGCACGTATTGTATGGGATCTAGCACGTATAGTATGGGATTTAGCACCTATTGTACGGGATCTAGCACCTATTGTATGGGATCTAGCACCTATTGTATGGGATCTAGCACGTATTGTATGGGATATATCTCCTATTCTATGGGATCTAGCACATATTGTATGGGATCTAGCACGTATTGCATGGGATATAGCACGTATTAAATGGGATCTAGCACATATTGTATGGGATCTAGCACATATTGTATGGGATCTAGCACATATTGTATGGGATCTAGCACGTATTAAATGGGATCTAGCACATATTGTATGGGATCTAGCACATATTGTATGTGATATAGCACGTATTGTATGTGATCTAGCACGTATTAAATGTGATCTAGCAAGTATTGTATTGAATATATCACCTATTGTATGGGATCTAGCACGTATTGCATGGGATATAGCACGTATTGTATGGGATCTAGCACGTATTGTATGGGATCTAGCACGTATTGTATGGGATCTAGCACGTATTGTATGGGATCTAGCACGTATTGTATGGGATCTAGCACGTATTGTATGGGATCTAGCACGTATTGTATGGGATCTAGCACATATTGTATGGGATCTAGCACGTATTGTATGGGATCTAGCACGTATTGTATGGGATCTAGCACGTATTGTATGGGATCTAGCACTTATTGTTTGGGATCTAGCACGTATTGTATGGGATCTAGCACGTATTGTATGGGATCTAGCACGTATTGTATGGGATCTAGCACGTATTGTATGGGATCTAGCACGTATCGTATGGGATCTAGCACGTATTGTATGGGATCTAGCACGTATTGTATGGGATCTAGCACGTATTACATGGGATCTAGCACGTACTGAATATGATCTAGCACGTATTGTATGGGATCTAGCACGTATTATATGGGATCTAGCACGTATTGTATGGGATCTAGCACGTATCGTATGGGATCTAGCACGTATTGTATGGGATCTAGCACGTATTGTATGGGATCTAGCACGTATTGTATGGGATCTAGCACGTATTGTATGGGATCTAGCACGTATTGTATGGGATCTAGCACGTATTGTATGGGATCTAGCACGTATTGTATGGGATCTAGCACATATTGTATGTGATCTAGCACGTATTGTATGTGATCTAGCACGTATTGTATGGGATCTAGCACGTATTGTATGGGATCTAGCACGTATTGTATGGGATCTAGCACGTATTGTATTGAATATATCACCTATTGTATGGGATCTAGCACGTATTGCATGGGATATAGCACGTATTGCATGGGATCTAGCACGTGATGTATGGGATCTAGCACGTATTGTATGGGATCTAGCACGTATTGTATGGGATCTAGCACGTATTGTATGGGATCTAGCACGTATTGCATGGGATCTAGCACGTGATGTATGGGATCTAGCACGTATTGTATTGAATATATCACCTATTGTATGGGATCTAGCACGTATTGCATGGGATATAGCACGTATTGTATGGGATCTAGCACGTATTGTATGGGATCTAGCACGTATTGTATGGGATCTAGCACGTATTGTATGGGATCTAGCACGTATTGTATGGGATCTAGCACGTATTGTATTGAATATATCACCTATTGTATGGGATCTAGCACGTATTGCATGGGATATAGCACGTATTGTATGGGATCTAGCACGTATTGTATGGGATCTAGCACGTATTGTATGGGATCTAGCACGTATTGTATGGGATCTAGCACGTATTGTATGGGATCTAGCACGTATTGTATGGGATCTAGCACGTATTGTATGGGATCTAGCACGTATTGTATGGGATCTAGCACGTATTGTATGGGATCTAGCACGTATTGTATGGGATCTAGCACGTATTGTATGGGATCTAGCACGTATTGTATGGGATCTAGCACATATTGTATGGTATCTAGCACATAGTTTATGGGATCTAGCACATATTGTATGGGATCTAGCACGTATTGTATGGGATCTAGCACGTATTGTATGGGATCTAGCACGTATTGTATGGGATATAGCACGTATTGTATGGGATCTAGCACGTATTGTATGGGATCTAGCACGTATTGTATGGGATCTAGCACGTATTGTATGGGATCTAGCACGTATTGTATGGGATCTAGCACGTATTGTATGGGATCTAGCACGTATTGTATGGGATCTAGCACGTATTGTATGGGATCTAGCACGTATTGTATGGGATCTAGCACGTATTGTATGGGATCTAGCACGTATTGTATTGAATATATCACCTATTGTATGGGATCTAGCACGTATTGCATGGGATATAGCACGTATTGTATGGGATCTAGCACGTATTGTATGGGATCTAGCACGTATTGTATGGGATCTAGCAAGTATTGTATGGGATCTAGCACGTATTGTATGGGATCTAGCACGTATTGTATGGGATCTAGCACGTATTGTATGGGATCTAGCACGTATTGTATGGGATCTAGCACATATTGTATGGGATCTAGCACGTATTGTATGGGATCTAGCACGTATTGTATGGGATCTAGCACGTATTGTATGGGATCTAGCACGTATTGTATGGGATCTAGCACGTATCGTATGGGATCTAGCACGTATTGTATGGGATCTAGCACGTATTGTATGGGATCTAGCACGTATTACATGGGATCTAGCACGTACTGAATATGATCTAGCACGTATTGTATGGGATCTAGCACGTATTATATGGGATCTAGCACGTATTGTATGGGATCTAGCACGTATCGTATGGGATCTAGCACGTATAGTATGGGATCTAGCACCTATTGTATGGGATCTAGCACGTATTGTATGGGATCTAGCACGTATAGTATGGGATTTAGCACCTATTGTACGGGATCTAGCACCTATTGTATGGGATCTAGCACCTATTGTATGGGATCTAGCACGTATAGTATGGGATTTAGCACCTATTGTACGGGATCTAGCACCTATTGTATGGGATCTAGCACCTATTGTATGGGATCTAGCACGTATTGTATGGGATATATCTCCTATTCTATGGGATCTAGCACATATTGTATGGGATCTAGCACGTATTGCATGGGATATAGCACGTATTAAATGGGATCTAGCACATATTGTATGGGATCTAGCACATATTGTATGGGATCTAGCACATATTGTATGGGATCTAGCACGTATTAAATGGGATCTAGCACATATTGTATGGGATCTAGCACATATTGTATGTGATCTAGCACGTATTGTATGTGATCTAGCACGTATTAAATGTGATCTAGCAAGTATTGTATTGAATATATCACCTATTGTATGGGATCTAGCACGTATTGCATGGGATATAGCACGTATTGTATGGGATCTAGCACGTATTGTATGGGATCTAGCACGTATTGTATGGGATCTAGCACGTATTGTATGGGATCTAGCACGTATTGTATGGGATCTAGCACGTATTGTATGGGATCTAGCACGTATTGTATGGGATCTAGCACATATTGTATGGGATCTAGCACGTATTGTATGGGATCTAGCACGTATTGTATGGGATCTAGCACGTATTGTATGGGATCTAGCACATATTGTTTGGGATCTAGCACGTATTGTATGGGATCTAGCACGTATTGTATGGGATCTAGCACGTATTGTATGGGATCTAGCACATATTGTATGGGATCTAGCACGTATTGTATGGGATCTAGCACGTATTGTATGGGATCTAGCACGTATTGTATGGGATCTAGCACATATTGTATGGGATCTAGCACGTATTGTATGGGATCTAGCACGTATTGTATGGGATCTAGCACGTATTGTATGGGATCTAGCACGTATTGTATGGGATCTAGCACGTATTGTATGGGATCTAGCACGTATTGTATGGGATCTAGCACGTATTGTATGGGATCTAGCACGTATTGTATGGGATCTAGCAAGTATTGTATGGGATCTAGCACGTATTGTATGGGATCTAGCACGTATTGTATGGGATCTAGCACATATTGTATGGGATCTAGCACGTATTGTATGGGATCTAGCACGTATTGTATGGGATCTAGCACGTATTGTATGGGATCTAGCACGTATTGTATGGGATCTAGCACGTATCGTATGGGATCTAGCACGTATTGTATGGGATCTAGCACGTATTGTATGGGATCTAGCACGTATTACATGGGATCTAGCACGTACTGAATATGATCTAGCACGTATTGTATGGGATCTAGCACGTATTATATGGGATCTAGCACGTATTGTATGGGATCTAGCACGTATCGTATGGGATCTAGCACGTATAGTATGGGATCTAGCACCTATTGTATGGGATCTAGCACGTATTGTATGGGATATATCTCCTATTCTATGGGATCTAGCACATATTGTATGGGATCTAGCACGTATTGCATGGGATATAGCACGTATTAAATGGGATCTAGCACATATTGTATGGGATCTAGCACATATTGTATGGGATCTAGCACATATTGTATGGGATCTAGCACGTATTAAATGGGATCTAGCACATATTGTATGGGATCTAGCACATATTGTATGTGATCTAGCACGTATTGTATGTGATCTAGCACGTATTAAATGTGATCTAGCAAGTATTGTATTGAATATATCACCTATTGTATGGGATCTAGCACGTATTGCATGGGATATAGCACGTATTGTATGGGATCTAGCACGTATTGTATGGGATCTAGCACGTATTGTATGGGATCTAGCACGTATTGTATGGGATCTAGCACGTATTGTATGGGATCTAGCACGTATTGTATGGGATCTAGCACGTATTGTATGGGATCTAGCAAGTATTGTATGGGATCTAGCACGTATTGTATGGGATCTAGCACGTATTGTATGGGATCTAGCACATATTGTATGGGATCTAGCACGTATTGTATGGGATCTAGCACGTATTGTATGGGATCTAGCACGTATTGTATGGGATCTAGCACATATTGTATGGGATCTAGCACATATTGTATGGGATCTAGCACCTATTGTATGGGATCTAGCACGTATTGTATGGGATATATCTCCTATTCTATGGGATCTAGCACATATTGTATGGGATCTAGCACGTATTGCATGGGATATAGCACGTATTAAATGGGATCTAGCACATATTGTATGGGATCTAGCACATATTGTATGGGATCTAGCACATATTGTATGGGATCTAGCACGTATTAAATGGGATCTAGCACATATTGTATGGGATCTAGCACATATTGTATGTGATCTAGCACGTATTGTATGTGATCTAGCACGTATTAAATGTGATCTAGCAAGTATTGTATTGAATATATCACCTATTGTATGGGATCTAGCACGTATTGCATGGGATATAGCACGTATTGTATGGGATCTAGCACGTATTGTATGGGATCTAGCACGTATTGTATGGGATCTAGCACGTATTGTATGGGATCTAGCACGTATTAAATGGGATCTAGCACATATTGTATGGGATCTAGCACGTATAGTATGGGATCTAGCACGTATTGTATGGGATCTAGCACGTATTGTATGGGATCTAGCACGTATTGTATGGGATCTAGCACGTATTGTATGGGATCTAGCAAGTATTGTATGGGATCTAGCACATATTGTATGGGATCTAGCACGTATAGTATGGGATCTAGCACGTATAGTATTAAATGGGATCTAGCACGTATTAAATGGGATCTAGCACGTATCGTATGGGATCTAGCACGTATTGTATGGGATCTAGCACGTATTGTATGGGATCTAGCACATATTGTATGGGATCTAGCACATATTGTATGGGATCTAGCACGTATTAAATGGGATCTAGCACATATTGTATGGGATCTAGCACATATTGTATGTGATCTAGCACGTATTGTATGTGATCTAGCACGTATTAAATGTGATCTAGCAAGTATTGTATTGAATATATCACCTATTGTATGGGATCTAGCACGTATTGTATGGGATCTAGCACGTATTGTATGGGATCTAGCACGTATTGTATGGGATCTAGCACGTATTGTATGGGATCTAGCACGTATTGTATGGGATCTAGCACGTATTGTATGGGATCTAGCACGTATTAAATGGGATCTAGCACATATTGTATGGGATCTAGCACGTATAGTATGGGATCTAGCACGTATTGTATGGGATCTAGCACGTATAGTATGGGATCTAGCACGTATTGTATGGGATCTAGCACGTATTGTATGGGATCTAGCACGTATTGTATGGGATCTATCACGTATTGTATGTGATCTAGCACGTATTGTATGAGATCTAGGACGTATTGTATGGGATCTAGCACATATTGTATGGGATCTAGCACGTATAGTATTAAATGGGATCTAGCACGTATTGTATGGGATCTAACACGTATTGTATGTGATCTAGCACGTATAGTATTAAATGGGATCTAGCACGTATTGTATGGGATCTAGCACGTATTGTATGGGATCTAGCACGTATATAAATGGGATCTAGCACGTTTTGTATGGGATCTAGCACATATTGTATGGGATCTAGCACGTATATAAATGGGATCTAGCACGTTTTGTATGGGATCTAGCACATATTGTATGTAATCTAGCATGTATTGTATGTGATCTAGCACGTATTGAATATGATCTAGCACGTATTAAATGTGATCTAGCACGTATAGTATTAAATGGGATCTAGCACGTATTGTATGGGACTGTAGGCAGATGTATCGAACCGTCATGGTTCTGGAAGGAAATCTCCAGTAGCAGTCGTCTGGTTGAGCCGTGGTCAAAAGATGTGCCTAGTAAACTGTTTATTGTGGGCTTCAACAACAGGGCTTTTTTTCTAACCCTTTGGCACGCCGCTTTTGGTTTAGCTCCCCCGACTGACGCCCCACCCGCACCCCTGTAGCTACGCTTCTGGTTGTACATGTAACAGATTTACACACCTTTTAACTCATTTACGGCTTTACAATTGTTTCTTATTGTCGACCTGCCGAAATTATTTTCTATACTATGAAACGATATTTTCGATCTATTTAAAAAATCAACATTTTGAACCGTGTTTTCGTATATGAGAGGGGGGTAAGGGAGGTCCTTCCAACGTTGTCTAATACGCCATTTCGATGTTATAATACAGAGACACTGCTAGAGCTGTTATACGACCAACTACACTCGCACACACAGTTGAATCAGGCTGCAATACACTCGTTACCATGGCAACGGTCATTAATTATGTATGAGTTCACAAGAGGCATTCATGTAAAGCCATATTGTGTGGCGGCTGTTACGGTCTGATGACCTTGGGAACTATTATCTCACAGTCTCATGACCTTGGGAACGGTTGTGTCACAGTCACTTGACCTTGGGGACTATTATGTCACCATCTGATGACCTTGAGGACTATGGTAAAACATCATTTGAAGCATTTAATGCGCGTTGATATGTTTAGGTTCAGGCGTTTGGGTTGAGGTGTTTAGGTTAAGGTGTTTGTCCTAGTGTGTTCATATTGAAATGTTAAGTTCGTAGTGGCTTGACGGCGTGGTCTAGCGGTAGAGCGCGTGCTTGGGAGAGGAATTGAACCCCTAGCTGTAGCCCATGTGTCTGGCGGCCGCTGATGAGAGAAATGTTCGATGGTTAAAGTCTCAGCCTGTTCCTTGAGCCTAATTTTGAGCCGTTAATGACGTACACGAGACGGGGCGACAGAGTTTGAGGGGGGGGGGGAGGGTCCGTAAATTTCTTGACGCGATTCACTTTTTCACCCCAGTTGTGGGGTGTCTGAACTCCCCACGTCCCAGTTGTGGGGTGTCTGAACTCCCCACACCCCAGTTGTGGGGTGTCTGAGCCATACCACGCCCCAGTTGTGGGGTGTCTGAACTCCCCACACCCCAGTTGTGGGGTATCTGAACTCCCCACACCCCAGTTGTGGGGTGTCTGAGCCATACCACGCCCCAGTTATCGGGTGTCTGAACTCCCCACACCCCAGTTGTGGGGTGTCTGAACTCCCCACACCCCAGTTGTGGGGTGTCTGAACCATACCCACACCCCAGTTGTCGGAAGTCTGAACTCCCCACACCCCAGTTGTGGGGTGTCTGAACTGCCCACACCCCAGTTGTGGGGTGTCTGAACTCCCCACACCCCAGTTGTGGGGTGTCTGAACCATACCCACACCCCAGTTGTCGGATGTCTGAACTCCCCACACCCCAGTTGTGGGGTGTCTGAACCATACCCACACCCCAGTTGTCGGGTGTCTGAACTCCCCACACCCCAGTTGTGGGGTGTCTGAACCATACCCACACCCCAGTTGTCGGATGTCTGAACTCCCCACACCCCAGTTGTGGGGTGTCTGAACCATACCCACACCCCAGTTGTCGGGTGTCTGAACTCCCCACACCCCAGTTGTCGGATGTCTGAACTCCCCACACCCCAGTTGTGGGGTGTCTGAACCATACCCACACCCCAGTTGTCGGGTGTCTAAACCATACATAAATCATACTATTTGTTATGTGTGCAGGAGTTCGCACCCTTCAGTTTACAGTTCTCAGTGCAAACTTTTGGTTGCTTGGTGTATAGAGGTGGAGGGGGGTGGAGAGGCAGGGGGTGGAGAGGCAGGGGGTGGAGTAACTTAATGTACCGTCAGCCTATAATATAAACATGTCCAAACGAAACAGCCGCTACCCGGAAATGGGAAAGTGAAATAGGAAAGTCCGGTAAGTTCAGTCGTTCTGGTTTCAATAGGTGATACAAAAGTAAAGGGAAAGAAGGGGAGGGAGGTTGGGTGGGGGGTGGGGGGAGGTGCGGGGTTAAACCCACTTGAGTGTATGAATTTCTACAGGATACAAGGTGTACATTATGTAAATCGACCAAGCGCATAACACGCAAAACAAAAAAAAAACCTGTTGCATTTCACATAGCCATAAAACTTTCGGCATTCATCGTCATACAGTATCCTTCACTCTACCGGTGAATGTTTCAATAAATTCAGCTAATGGTTTTGTTTCAGACCTAAATAAATTTGGGTGGGGTGTGTGGGTGTCATTCTTTAATGCATGGGGGGGGGGTAGGTTAAACTTGTAAGGGCAAGTTGAGAACAATTCAGATAAAACCTAAATCAGAACTTAACCACAGCGAAAGTACAACTTAACTCTTTATTATATATATATATATATATATATATATATATATATATATATATATATATATATATATATATATATATATATGATATCGTGCTGATGAACTGAACTTCCATTTTGTCTTCAAAATATTTTTTTCAACAACTTCTGATTAACACGGTTTCCTAAAAAAACGCGCAACCTAAACATGCGCTAAACGAACTCATTATACTAGTTTAAATAATATAGTACCATTTTGTAATATTAATTGGAAATGTTTTATTATGCAACAGTGTAGCCTACATGCTGTCATTCTTTGCGAATGTCGTTAATTATAGATTTTAAAAAAGAAATTCCTTTGCTCTCCTTTTTTTGTGCGCAGTTTTGCGTTTCGCATTTTTCCGTTTCTCATTTTTCTGTTTCGCATTTTTCTTGTCACCGATTTAACCAAGGGTACTCTAAAGATTTAAATTTAACAGTCAGTATTAATGTTGGATGTGGGCCTTTAGGTTTATTTATACCGGGTTCCCGGAAGGCCTTTCTAAAATATGTAAATAAATTGCCACACTCCTGTGTAATGTCTGTCCTTTCTTTCAATATTCAGCAACGTGCACAATAAAACAGACATGTTTGGGGTATTCACAACAGCAGACAATAGCTACAACACAGATATCTATTCAGTGAATAATAAATCAATAGTGTACACTTTTGTATAGACAACATTAGGTGTCTTTCTTGTTGGATTGTCTCCCCTTATCATGGTACACGACTTGTCTCTCCTGTTGAATTATCTCCCCTTATCATATGATTTCAGTTCTATTCCGTCTAGTTGGAATATCTGACATTATCATATTATTTTAGTTGTCTTTCTTGTTGGATTATCTCCCCTTATTACAACGTATTTTCGACATTAATTACCCAGCTTTGTCGACATGATTGTCTATGTAGATTGGTCACGAATTTGGTACACAGCCGACTGAGTAAAAATAAATAAATAAATATTTGGCCTGTCGTTGGCGTTTGACTCTGGTAACAGATAAAATGGGCTGAATTCAATGCTAATTAGTGCTATTTCTCGCTTAGTGTTTCGTTACCTAGCAACACAATTTAACAGCGGGTCGTTTGGATTAATCGAATCTAATGATCGATTTCTGAGATAACGAGAATTGAAGCAGGTACACATTAAAATCACATGAAACAGGTACACACTAAAACCACACGAAACATGTACACACTAAAATCACATGAAACAGGTACACATTAAAATCACGTAAAACAGGTACACATTAAAATCACATGAAACAGTTACACACTAAAATCACACGAAACAGGTACACATTAAAATCACATGAAACAGTTACACACTAAATTCACATGTATCAACTACACATTAAAATCACGTAAAACAGGTACACATTAAAATCACATGAAACACTTACACACTAAAATCACACGAAACAGGTACACACTAAAATCACATGAAACAGGTACACACTATAATCACATGAAACAGGTAGACATTAAAATCACGTAAAACAGGTACACATTAAAATCACATGAAACACTTACACACTAAAATCACACGAAACAGGTACACACTAAAATCACACGAAACAAGTACACACAAAAATCACACGAAACAGGTACACACAAAAATCACACGAAACAGGTACACACTAAAATCACATGAAACAGGTAGACATTAAAATCGCAGCCAATCGAAGTGATTGTAGCAATGAATTTATAACAGTAAAATCACTAGTTTAATCTCTGTCGAACAAAAGTAAAGATAATTCTGCTGTTAAAAAAAGATAGCCTTCAACAAAATTATTGCCTTCTGTCGTTAGCCTTCAACCAAATTATTGCCTTCTGTCGTTAGCCTTCAACCAAATTATTGCCTTCTGTCGATAGCCTTCAACCAAATTATTGCCTTCTGTCGTTAGCCTTCAACCAAATTATTGCCTTCTGTCGTTAGCCTTCAACCAAATTATTGCCTTATGTCGTTAGCCTTCAACCAAATTATTGCCTTCTGTCGTTAGCCTTCAACCAAATTATTGCCTTCTTTCGACAGCCTTCAACCAAATTATTGCCTTCTGTCGTTAGCCTTCAACCAAATTATTGCCTTCTGTCGACAGCCTTCAACCAAATTATTGCCTTCTGTCGTTAGCCTTCAACCAAATTATTGCCTTCTGTCGACAGCCTTCAACCAAATTATTGCCTTCTGTCGTTAGCCTTCAACCAAATTATTGCCTTCTGTCGTTAGCCTTCAACCAAATTATTGCCTTCTGTCGTTAGCCTTCAACCAAATTATTGCCTTCTGTCGATAGCCTTCAACCAAATTATTGCCTTCTGTCGATCGATTCCAGGATGTTTGATACTTGATAGTTGCCCTTGTGTTTGCCAGCGCCATTTTTTCGTTAATCCTTATAATCCTCAAAGATTAACGGAAGATTTAACACGCTTGGCTGACACAAAAACCTTCCCACGCGTTGTTCAGAGATTGTGACTCCACTTTTGTTTACATTGGGATGGTAGATTAGATTGTGACTCCACTTTTTTATATTGGGATGGTAGATTAGATTGTGACTCCAATTTTGTTAAAATTGCGAGGGTAAATTAGATTGTGACTCCACTTTTGTTAATATTGTGAGAGTAGATTAGATTGTGACTCCACTTTTGTTTACATTGTAAAGATGAAACTGCCTCGACAACAACTCCTGTAATAAACCTATATATATATATATATATATATATATATATATATATATATATATATATATATACATTTCGACACTGTCGATCCCATGGCATGTACGCATAGATAATTTACGACATAAAATTAACGTCTGTGTATATCTACCGATCACTTGACATTTACTGCCCGTAGCACGGTTCATGACACAATCACAGATGACATGTCAGAGATTTTTAGTTTGTTTTTAAAACTTATCTCTTAAAAAAGTATTGTGATTAAAAAAATATGTCTGTTTTAAAAAAAATAACGCTTATAAAATATATATATATATATATATTTTCTTTTGAAAGTAGTTAAGAAATAAGCTGAAAATAATTTAGAATTAATCATTAATTTCAATTTAATCGTTCAGCAACACAGCTGTCTTCTCGTGTAGAACTATTGATATTTATCACACAACTACAGGTGCAAAATATTTAATTTCATTCCTATTAATTAAAAAATTATTTTATTTTAAATCTAAAATTTAAACTCCATTATTTTTGTCTACTTTCCTTATATTTTATCTTTCGTCTTTAGCTTTAAATTTCAATCCACGGCATTTGAACGTTGTTTAGTTTCGGACTTTCACCTAAAATTTACCTCATAAACTTTTGTTTACCTCATTGATTTTACTTCCTTGATTCTAACCTTGGGATCTTATCACATTAGAGAACTACGTCATCAGAATGTGCTGAGCACGTGATACGGCAGGAATACAATCGTCTTCTTGAAAAATTTAGTCAGATGAAACCAGCCGTGATCGATTCGGTGATATCGATTTGTTTAGATCGATTATTGTTAAATTTTAAAACACAATTTGAAAGAGGCAGATCCTTAGAATACAGATAGATATCAAAACTGTGTAGGTCGTCCCAAGCTCTAAACGTTTGTTGTATGAGTATATGAGTTCTGTGGATAATTAATGGTTTATGGGTTCTGTGGCTAGTTAATGGTTTATGGGTTGTATAGCAAGTTATGGTTTATGGGTTTGCCATCAATAGGAATGTTTCAATATTTCTACCGAGAAAATCGAAGCGAGTGAATTCGCGGAAATAGCATTATAGAATACAGAGTTATTCAAAGCTTTAAATAAAAGAGGTACAGATATATAGGTGTACGGACATGATAGTATAGTCAGACAAGACACTGGATTGGTAGGATAGTATAGCTGGACATGGAAGTAGAGATGGGCATGAAAGTAGAGCTGGGCATGAAAGTAGAGCTGGGCATGAAAGTAGAGCTGGGCATGAAAGTAGAGCTGGACATGAAAGTAGAGCTGGGCATGAAAGTATAGCTGGGCATGAAAGTAGAGCTGGGCATGCAAGTATAGCTGGGCATGAAAGTAGAAAAGTAGAGCTGGGCATGAAAGTAGAAAAGTAGAGCTGGGCATGAAAGTAGAGCTGGGCATGAAAGTAGAAAAGTAGAGCTGGGCATGAAAGTAGAGCTGAGCATGAAAGTAGAAAAGTAGAGCTGGGCATGAAAGTAGAGCTGGGCATGGAAGTAGAGCTGGGCATGAAAGTATAGCTGGGCATGAAAGTAGAGCTGGGCATGAAAGTATAGCTGGGCATGAAAGTAGAAAAGTATAGCTGGGCATGAAGTAGAGCCTGTCCATTAAATTACTGAGCTGGGTGTGTTCTAAACCCGACCAGTCCACTTCTATAGCCGTGTTTGACCTATCTGGGAGGCCGAGCTTTAAACAACAATCGTTTGACTGCATTGTTTATTATTAATTACAAAACATTGAAAATTTATGCGTTGTGTGTTCAAGTATGTTATCCCCTACCACATCTGTGTGGTTTGTGTTGTTACATGCCCCCCCCCCCCAGCTGTCGCAACTTGGTTGACTTGACAAGATAAATATTTCTCTTACCCTACGGGCTAGGTACACATGGGGGGGGGGGGGCTCCACTTTACTCAGCCCTGGGGTTGTTTCAACCTCGTATCTGCTGGAGAGAAAAGCCCACAGACCGAACCCAACTCTAGGAACCCCCAGACCGAACCCCACCATAGGAACGCCCAGACCGAACCCTACCCAAGGTATATCCTAATGAATCTCACCCTAGCTAAGCCTATGCCAAACCCACCTTAGGTTCGCCTAACCCGAACCCCACCCTAGCTACCCCAAGCCGAATCCCAAACTACTTTTATCCATATATTACTGACAACTAAAAGCGACGGATATTGAAATAGCTCTGCATCGATTTTCACATAAATCTGTACATTCAGTACTGTACATCTGTGACCATTCTATGAGCATCTGGCCGATCTTTGCTAGCTAGTCTTCGGCTGTCGATCTGAGCTGTCATGTTATAGGGAGGGGATGTTTGAGACGGTTGGGCAGATCTCTACAGTTCAGCCCATGTAAGCTCAGCATCCCTTGCTTCTCCTTCCAGTGTCCTTCTCCAGGATTTTTTTTTGGTCGACCTACTTTCCTCTTCCCCTGGGGGTTCCATGCTAACGCTTGACTTGCGATGTTGATCTCTTCTCAAGACGTGCCCGATCCATCTTCATTTGCAGACTTTAATGTACCTGTCAATCAGAGGTTGTTTGGTGGTTTTGTCCTCATTTGACATTATGTTTGACCATTTTATCTTAAAGATCTGATGTAGACATCTCTGAACGACTGTAGCCTGTTGACATTTGACTTGGTACCTTCAAGTCTCTAGTGACTGTTCTGTGTTGACGTCTTACATTAATAACAATGGTGGAAACTAGAAGCGTTGTTGGTTGTGTGTGTGGGTTGTGTATGTGGGGTGTGGGGTGTGTTTGTTTGGCAGAGGCGTAGCGACCCTTCCCGGCGTCCGGGTACAAACTTTTCGATTTGCACCCCCCCCTCAAGATTTCGCTACTGGTGTGTGGGTTGTGTATATGGGATGTGTGTATGTAGGTTGTGTGTGTGGACTGTGTGTGTGGGTTGTGTATGTGGGTTGTGTGTGTATGTGGACTGTGTATGTGGTTTGTGTGTGTGTGGGTTGTGTGTGTGGGTTTTGTGTGTGGGGTTTGTGTGTGGGGTGTGTGTGTGGGTTGTGTATAGGGGGTGTGTGTATGTGGGTTGTGTGTGTGGGTTGTGTGTGTGGGCTGTGTATGTGGGTTGTGTGTGTGTGGGTTGTGTATGTGGGTTGTGTGTGTGGGCTGTGTGTTGGTTGTGTATGTGGGTTGTGTGTGTGTTTGGGTTGTGTGTGTGTTTGGGTTGTGTGTGTGTTTGGGTTGTGTGTGTTGGGTTGTGTGTGTGTTTGGGTTGTGTGTGTGGAGTGTGTGTGTGGGTTGTGTGTGTGTTTGGGTTGTGTGTGTGTTTGGGTTGTGTGTGTGTTTGGGTTGTGTGTGTGGGTTGTGTGTGTGTTTGGGTTGTGTGTGTGTTTGGGTTGTGTGTGTGTTTGGGTTGTGTGTGTGTTTGGGTTGTGTGTGTGGAGTGTGTATGTGGGTTGTGTGTTTGGGCTGTATATGTGGGTGTGTGTTGGTTGTGTGTGTTGGTTGTGTGTGTGGGTTGTGTGTGTGTGGGTTGTGTATGTGGACTGTGTATGTGTGTTGTGTGTGTGTTTGGGTTGTGTGTGTGGGGTGTGGAGTGTGTGTGTGGGTTGTGTATGTGGACTGTGTATGTGGGTTGTGTGTGTGTTTGGGTTGTGTGTGTGGAGTGTGTGTGTGGGTTGTGTATATGCGATGTGTGTATGTGGGTTGTGTGTTTGGGCTGTGTATGTGGGTGTGTGTTGGTTTTGTGTGTGTAAGTTGAATTTTTTAAACGTAACATTTAGGTAACAAATGTTTAAACTGAAAAAATAGGAATGTACATCTGTGACCATTCTATGAACATCTGGGGATGTTTGAGACGGTTGGACAGATCTCTATAGTTCAGCCCATGTAAGCTCAGCATCCCTTGCTTCTCCTTCCAATGTCCATCTCCAGGACTGCTATGGTAGGGGAGATTGATCGTGGGTGGACACGCCCCACTGACCCGCACCCCGTACAGGTGGGTTGTTAAATGACCCGTACAGGCGGGTTGTTAAATGACCCGTACAGGCGGGTTGTTAAATGACCCAAGAGATGGGTTGTTAAATGACCCGTACAGGTGGGTTGTTAAATGACCCAAGAGATGGGTTGTTAAATGACCCGTACAGGTGGGTTGTTAAATGACCCGTACAGGTGGGTTGTTAAATGACCCGTACAGGCGGGTTGTTAAATGACCCGTACAGGTGGGTTGTTAAATGACCCGTACAGGTGGGTTGTTAAATGACCCGTACAGGTGGGTTGTTAAATGACCCGTACAGGTGGGTTGTTAAATGACCCGTACAGGCGGGTTGTTAAATGACCCGTACAGGTGGGTTGTTAAATGACCCGTACAGGTGGGTTGTTAAATGACCCGTACAGGTGGGTTGTTAAATGACCCGTACAGGCGGGTTGTTAAATGACCCGTACAATCGGGTTGTTAAATGACCCGTACAGGCGGGTTGTTAAATGACCCGTACAGGGGGGGTTGTCAAATGACCCGTACAAGCGGTTTGTTAAATGACCCGTACAGGCGGGTTGTTAAATGACCGGTACAGGTGGGTTGTTAAATGACCCGTACAGATGGGTTGTTAAATGACCCGTACAGGTGGGTTGTTAAATGACCCGTACAGGCGGGTTGTTAAATGACCCGTAGAGTCAGGTTGTTAACTGACCCGTACAGGTTTGTTGTTAAATGACCCGTAGAGTCAGGTTGTTAAATGACCCGTACAGGTGGGTTGTTAAATGACCCGTACAGGCGGGTTGTTAAATGACCCGTACAGATGGGTTGTTAAATGACCCGTACAGGCGGGTTGTTAAATGACCCGTAGAGTCAGGTTGTTAAATGACCCGTACAGGTGGGTTGTTCAATGACCCGTAGAGTCAGGTTGTTAAATGACCCGTACAGGTGGGTTGTTAAATGACCCGTAGAGTCAGGTTGTTAAATGACCCGTACAGGTGTGTTGTTAACTGAACCGTACAGGTGGGTTGTTAAATGACCCGTAGAGTCAGGTTGTTAAATGACCCGTACAGGTGGGTTGTTAAATGACCCGTACAGATGGGTTGTTAAATGACCCGTACAGGTGGGTTGTTAAATGACCCGTACAGGTGGGTTGTTAAATGACCCGTACAGGTGGGTTGTTAAATGACCCGTACAGGCGGGTTGTTAAAAGACCCGTACGGGTGGGTTGTTAAATGACCCGTACAGGTGGGTTGTTAAATGACCCGTACAGGTGGGTTGTTAAATGACCCGTACAGGTGGGTTGTTAAATGACCCGTACAGGCGGGTTGTTAAATGACCCGTACAGGTGGGTTGTTAAATGACCCGTACAGGTGGGTTGTTAAATGACCCGTACAGGTGGGTTGTTAAATGACCCGTACAGGCGGGTTGTTAAATGACCCGTACAGGCGGGTTGTTAAATGACCCGTACAGGGGGGGTTGTTAAATGACCCGTACAAGTTTGTTGTTAAATGACCCGTACAGGCGGGTTGTTAAATGACCGGTACAGGTGGGTTGTTAAATGACCCGTACAGATGGGTTGTTAAATGACCCGTACAGGTGGGTTGTTAAATGACCCGTACAGGCGGGTTGTTAAATGACCCGTAGAGTCAGGTTGTTAAATGACCCGTACAGGTGGGTTGTTAAATGACCCGTAGAGTCAGGTTGTTAAATGACCCGTACAGGTGGGTTGTTAAATGACCCGTACAGGCGGGTTGTTAAATGACCCGTACAGATGGGTTGTTAAATGACCCGTACAGGCGGGTTGTTAAATGACCCGTAGAGTCAGGTTGTTAAATGACCCGTACAGGTGGGTTGTTCAATGACCCGTAGAGTCAGGTTGTTAAATGACCCGTACAGGTGGGTTGTTAAATGACCCGTAGAGTCAGGTTGTTAAATGACCCGTACAGATGGGTTGTTAAATGACTCGTACAGGTGGGTTGTTAAATGACCCGTACAAGCGGGTTGTTAAATGACCCGTACAGGTGGGTTGTTAAATGACCCGTACAGGTGGGTTGTTAAATGACTCAAGAGATGGGTTGTTAAATGACCCGTAGAGTCAGGTTGTTAAATGACCCGTACAGGTGGGTTGTTAAATGACCCGTACAGGCGGGTTTTTAAATGACCCGTACAGGCGGGTTGTTAAATGATCCGTACAGGGGGGTTGTTAAATGACCCGTACAGGTGGGTTGTTAAATGACCCGTACAGGCGGGTTGTTAAATGACCCGTACAGGTGGGTTGTTAAATGACCCGTAGAGTCAGGTTGTTAAATGACCCGTACAGGTGGGTTGTTAAATGACCCGTATGTTGCGTTCAGCCCTCACTGGGCCAGAAATCAAACAATACCTTGGATTAATGATCATCGATCTAGTATCGATGTGGCTCAATTGTTTATTGATCACGAGACCTGATCAATAAACAATTGGTGGTAGCGGTAGTGTAGAGGAGGCACGACGTCCAATATAGAACTGAAGTTATCGGCTACCTTGTGCTTGAACAATCGACAAAACCTAGCTCATCAATTGTGTTGTTCTTGCGTTTTTCTCTGCTCTGAAGCAAGCCAGGTAATTTTCTTGTAATTACAAATTTTATGGATCTACCTCTCAGTTGAAGTAGCGGTAAGTAATTCTCTTGTAATTAGATTACTTAGATCTACCTGTTTAAACGTCTTTGGCCGTTATCGTTTTTTGGAATCACGTTATGGTTTGAATTACCCTTTGAACACCTTGGTCGTAGGGAATCGATTTGTAATTACAGATACTATTGTTCAGTGGCGTAGCCAGGATCGTCTCAAGGGGGGGGGGGGGGGGGTTCCAATTTTTACCCGGGGACAAACTTTCGATTTGCACCCCCCTCAAACTTTCGATTTGCACCCCCCCCCCCCCTCAAACTTTCGATTTGCACCCCCCCCCCCCTCAAACTTTCGATTTGCACCCCCCCCCTTCAAACTTTCGATTTGCACCCCCCCTCATACTTTTTATATATACCGAGGGGTCTATGGGGAGGGGGGGGTTATGACCCCCCTAACCCCCCCCCTGCCTACGCCACTGCTATTGTTGTTCACAGCGTTGTCAACTTCCTTGGCAGAATAAATTTAAAACAGATCGCCGTTGTATTCGATTACGTGTAATTGGGTGGTTGGTTAATTTTGTTTTCGGTTGTTAGATAATTATTTTTATGTAATTCTGTAAGAGGCAGCACATTTCACTGCAAAACAATTGCATTTCCCGTTGAATGAAACTAAATCCCAAAGATTGATGTGTGTTTTTGTGTGGGCGTGTGTATGTATGTGTGCGATGTAAGGGTAGATCAATAGATTGTAATCCTGTCACATTTTACTGGGGTCTTGGTAAAATGCGAAACGCGAAACGCAAGTGGCGAGGCATTAAATAAAATGCGAGAAATTAATGCGAGATATACCTGAGGAACTACGGGTAAAATATCGAGACAAAATTTGCAACTCCATGCCTCCCACCTCCGACGAAATAGTATAAAAGTTTCAATTACCCCTCCCCCCCCCCCCCGAGAAAAATGTCTGAAAGAAACCCTGTGTTAACGATATTATTGGAGAATTCGTTTGTGTATGATTCACTTCTGATTGTTCTTGGTCTTTAGTGTTTAACTTAAACCTACTTCCGGTATTTTCTTGACCCGGAAAAGAGGACTATCTAAATCCTGTTAGCTGACTTAGCCTAAACTAATAAAAAAATAAATGTATGAGTCTGGTTTTTCCAGCCGATCCTACCCTATTCTCAACGACACTGTCTTTGTCTCAATCACACGGTCGTTGAGTCGCTCAAAGGGTTTTCAGTCACCCGATACAATGATACATGTTTTTCAATGGCGTAGCGAGGTCAGGTGTCACCCGGTGCGGCACTTAATGGTGTCACCCCCCAGAGGTGTTGCGACCCTTCCCGGGGACAAACTTTCAAGTTTTCGATTTGCACCCCCCCCCTCAAGTTTTCGATTTGCACCCCCCCCCCCCCTCAAACTTTCGATTTGCACCCCCCCTCCAGTTTTTCTCTCTATATTTTGCTATTTTTTGCCTTGGTGTCACCCCCCTAAATGGTGTCACCCGGTGCGGTCCGCACCCCCCGCCCCCCCCCCCCCTCGGTACGCCCCTGATGTTTTTACTGAGAGACCCGATACTATTCTAAACTTTTCTTGCTATTTGTACACCCTAGATTGGTCTTGTCAAGCAGGAAGTCCCTGACGATAGAGTGTCAATAAAAGAAGACATACTATATGTTTAGTATATCATAACTCGAAATATATCCGACAGTTTTCGTTAGTGATTTATACTTGTTTAGGTAAGTAGCTCGTAAATTTATGGCTGTGTAGTTAATTGTCTGAAGCCCCGCAACACAGCCCCTCCATTTCACACAGTGGCGTAGGCAGGGGGGGGGGGGGGGGGGTTAGGGGGGGGGGGGTCATAACCCCCCCATAGAGCCCTCGGTATATATAAAAAGTATGAGGGGGGGGGGGTCCAAATCGAAAGTTTGAGGGGGGGAGGGAGGGTGCAAATCGAAAGTTTGAGGGGGGGTGCAAATCGAAAGTTTGAGAGGGGGGGGGGGGTGGGTGGGTGCAAATCGAAAGTTTGAGGGGGGTGGGGTGCAAATCGAAAGTTTGTCCCCGGGTAAAAATTGGACCCCCCCCCTTGAGACGATCCTGGCTACGCCACTGATTTCACATACCCTCGCACCTAAATCTAAGCTGCTGTAGTTTAAAATGTCAACTTAACGAGAAGAGATAAGACTTCCACTTTCCCAACCTGGTTTGTTGGTTGGTGCCGATAACCTAGTTGTGGGTACAAGATGTTTTAAGCTCTGTCAAATGTTTGATGTAAGCTCTGTCAAATGTTTGATGTAAGCTCTGTCAAATGTTTGATGTAAGCTCTGTCAAATGTTTGATGTAAGCTCTGCCAAATGTTTGATGTAAGCTCTGTCAAATGTTTGATGTAAGCTCTGTCAAATGTTTGATGTAAGCTCTGTCAAATGTTTGATGTAAGCTGTCAAATGTTTGATGTAAGCTCTGTCAAATGTTTGATGTAAGCTCTGTCAAATGTTTGATGTAAGCTCTGTCAAATGTTTGATGTAAGCTCTGTCAAATGTTTGACTAAATATCTGGGCAACCAGCTGACCTGCGTTATCTTTACTGAAACGTAACGGTTTTATTTAGAAGGGTGACGCTAAATACTATTCCCGTGACGTAGTGACGCTAACTACTATTCCCGTGACGTAGTTACGCCAACTACTATTCCCGTGACGTAGTGACGCCAACTACTATTCCCGTGACGTAGTGACGCCAACTACTATTCCCGTGACGTAGTGACGCCAACTACTATTCCCGTGACGTAGTGACGCCAACTACTATTCCCGTGACGTAGTGACGCCAACTACTATTCTAGTGACGCCAACTACTATTCCCGTGACGTAGTGACGCCAACTACTATTCCCGTGACGTAGTGACGCCAACTACTATTCCCGTGACGTAGTGACGCCAACTACTATTCTAGTGACGCCAACTACTATTCCCGTGACGTAGTGACGCCAACTACTATTCCCGTGACGTAGTGACGCCAACTACTATTCTAGTGACGCCAACTACTATTCCCGTGACGTAGTGACGCCAACTACTATTCTAGTGACGCCAACTACTATTCCCGTGACGTAGTGACGCCAACTACTATTCCTGTGACGTAGTGACGCCAACTACTATTCTAGTGACGCCAACTACTATTCCCGTGACGTAGTGACGCCAACTACTATTCCCGTGACGTAGTGACGCCAACTACTATTCTAGTGACGCCAACTACTATTCCCGTGACGTAGTGACGCCAACTACTATTCCCGTGACGTAGTGACGCCAACTACTATTCTAGTGACGCCAACTACTATTCCCGTGACGTAGTGACGCCAACTACTATTCCCGTGACGTAGTGACGCCAACTACTATTCTAGTGACGCCAACTACTATTCCCGTGACGTAGTGACGCCAACTACTATTCCCGTGACGTAGTGACGCCAACTACTATTCTAGTGACGCCAACTACTATTCCCGTGACGTAGTGACGCCAACTACTATTCCCGTGACGTAGTGACGCCAAACACGCTCATCGAAATCTACAACTCTAAAAAAATCTAAGACCCCTTTCCATAATTTAAAATTTCGACTGTTTATAGCTTGTAACTTGTTTCATAAATCCTGTATGTAGATAGACCGAATGATACCATAAACATATGTTTGTGTTTGTGATAGGTGTAAGTAGTAGGGATAGGACATTTTTAAACAGGATAAAGGTCAAACCTTCCCGGTACTAAAGTGTATCTTAAGTTGTAGCCTACTCTTCTGTACTGAAGTTTAAGTTGATAACGTGTTGGTTGTATTAGATATGCACGCTATTCAAAACATGAGCAGATGTATAGTTTTGCAATAACATAGAATTTGAAAAATTAGATTAGGATTTCATTTAAATTTTTTTTTTCTTCTTTTCAACATGGTCGATATTTCAATAGCATGTTAATTTTAAAAGTATGTAATTAAATTATATCTATAGTGACTATTTGGTAACAAAATTACTTGGTTGTTTTGTAGAAGTAGGACACGTGTAAGTGTTTTCTTTAATTAATGATGTAATTAGTATCGAGCTGAGTGGTTTTCACACATTGACCGGAAATTGCCAGAACTCACCGGAACTGAACGAGCCGCGTCCTAATCAATAGACCTTCACTCCGCCCCTGCTAAAAATAGTTTTAGTTAAAGCCTAGCTGAGTGACAGGTGAACCGCTAGTGTAATCGTGTTAGATTCATCAATGGAGCTGGTATCGATCTGTGTTGAGATTATATCGATACACACTCCAGCTGTTTTAATATTTAGTGTTGGCCACGGTATCGATGCTAAATAAAATCCTGCATCAATTTTAAAAGCAGTCACGGTTTTGGTGGTTTATTAGTTGAAGGAAAGCTCTTACATGTTCAAGTAATGTGCTAAATGTCCTCGTATTTGTTCAATTAATGTGCTAAATGTCCTCGTATTTGTTCAATAAATGTGCTAAATGTCCTCGAATTTGTTCAAGTAATGTGCTAAATGTCCTCGTATTTGTTCAATTAATGTGCTAAATGTCCTCGTATTTGTTCAATTAATGTGCTAAATGTCCTCGTATTTGTTCAATAAATGTGCTAAATGTCCTCGTATTTGTTCAATAAATGTGCTAAATGTCCTCGAATTTGTTCAAGTCATGTGCTAATTGTCCTCGTATATGTTAAAGTAATGTGCTAAATCTCCTCGTATTCAGAGTTTCTTTCAGGCATCTCTTCGGGGGGGGGGGGGGGAAGCCCCCCCCCCATTTGGAATAAGAGCCTACCGCCCCCCCCCCCCCCCGAACGAAACGAAACGGAATTTATATAGAAAATATATACTTTTAACAGTGTCCGCCTCCCCGGAAATTGTAGTCCGCCCCCCGAAAATCCTGAGAAGGTGGGGCTAGTGTCATCCACTGCTTTTACCTTTCATCTGATTACAAACCTTCTCGTTATTTTTGAAACAATCTTTGAATACACAGAATAATGGAAGGTGATTTGCTTGACTAGCATGTCCATCAAATGTTGACCATTTTCTATCCAGAGGTACGTTCATTGAGACAAGGTAGCTGTGACGACAGGGGGGATACATGACAGCAGAAGTGATTAGATACATAAGGACACACGTTCAGAGACACATAACTACAGACACACGTTCAGAGACACATAACTACAGACACACGTTCAGAGACACACAACCACAGACACACGATCAGAGATACATAACTACAGACACACGTTCAAAGACACAAATCTACAGACACACGTTCAAAGACACACAACTACAGACACACGTTCAGAGACACACATCTACATACACACGTTCAGAGACACATAACTACAGACACACGATCAGAGATACATAACTACAGACACACGTTCAAAGACACACAACCACAGACACACGTTCAAAGACACACAACCACAGACACACGTTCAGAGACACACAACCACAGACACACGTTCAGAGACACATAACTACAGACACACGTTCAGAGACACACAACCACAGACACACGTTCAGAGACACATAACTACAGACACACGTTCAGAGACACACAACCACTGACACACGATCAGAGACACACAACCACAGACACACGTTCAGAGACACACAACCACAGACACACGTTCAGAGACACACAACCACAGACACACGTTCAGAGACACATAACTACAGACACACGTTCAGAGACACACAACCACAGACACACGTTCAGAGACACATAACTACAGACACACGTTCAGAGACACACAACCACAGACACACGATGAGAGACACACAACCACAGACACACGTTCAAAGACACACGACGAGATTCGTACTTCGATACATATGATCCAATTATTTCAGTCTTACAGTAATCGGATACTGTGAATGATCCAATTATTTCAGTCTTACAGAAATCGGATACTGTGCTGCTCAGATCTAACCAATATATTTATACATCGTTTGGTATCGATTCAATTGATCACTGAATTATAATATATCATAGACGTCACCAGTTGCCTTTCAGACCAGCGGTTTTCTAAATCGGAAGTGGAAACCGGATACCCGGGTTTTGTTGGCCAGCTGAATGGTTTAATTACCTCATAGCTCGTGACTTAATGATAGCCTGCGAGTTTTCCAAGAAATGCCAATTTTTATGTTTCAGTGATTCGTGTAGGCCTAACAGTGGAAGAAGAATGCCAGATATTTGTGTATGGTTTAGAGGCCAAACTTGCCAGATATATTATGTATGGTTTTAGTGGCCAAACTTGCCAGATGTATATGTATGGTTTAGTGGCCAAACTTGCCAGATACATGTAGTTTTAGTTGTCAAACTTGCCAGATATAAGTAGTTTTAGTGACCAAGCTTGCCAGATATATATGTATGGTTTAGTGGCCAAACTTGCCAGATACATGTAGTTTTAGTTATCAAACTTGCCAGATATAAATAGTTTTAGTGGCCAAACTTGCCAGATATATATGTATGGTTTAGTGGCCAAACTTGCCAGATGTATATGTATAGTTTTAGTGGCCAAACTTGCCAGATAATTATGTATGGTTTTAGTGGTCAAACTTGCCAGATGTATATGTATAGTTTTAGTCGCCAAACTTGCCAGATATGTATGTATGGTTTAGTGGCCAAACTTGTCAGATATAGATGTATGGTTTTAGTGGCTAATCTTGCCAGATACATGTAGTTTTAGTGGCCAATCTTGCCAGATACATGTGGTTTTAGTGGCCAAACCTGCTTGATATGTTGTCAAACTTGCCAGGGCATAAAAAAAATTGCGTTTCAATGGCCAATCAATGACAGTGTGGGCTAAATTTTAATGACTTGCGTAACCAATGAAGGGTGTCTTATTGATTTCACGAAAGAAAGAAACAAAGACTGATGTATCGCGTCACAAAAATATTTGCATGTTGCGGTATGTGAATACAGGTTTTGAGAATATGCTTGCATGCCGGGAAAATTAGTATACGTTTATGGAAAATTCGTGTAATATAATACAAACTATTGCTGTATAAAACACACAAGACACACACACACACGCACACATATATATATATATATATATATATATATATATATATATACTAGCTGCATCCCGTGCTCCGCCACGGTAAATCTTTTTTAAATGTACCAACTTTGGAACAGAACAAAACAAACAAAAACATAACACAAACACAAACAAAACACAATCACAACACAACACAACCACAACCACAACCACAACACAACCACAACCACAACGACAACACAACCACAACATAACCACAACACAACACAACCACAAACACAACCACAACACAACCACAACACAACCACAACATAACCACAACACAACACAACCACAACATAACCACAACACAACACAACCACAAACACAACCACAACACAACCACAACACAACCACAACATAACCACAACACAACACAACCACAACACAACCACAACACAACACAACCACAACACAACCACAATACAACCACAACACAACACAACCACAACACATCCACAACACAACCACAACCACAACACAACCACAACACAACCACAACACAACACAACCACAACACAACCACAACAATAGAATCACCAACGAACAACACGCTTTTCTTAGGCATCCGCGCCCAGAGAGAGCCTTTCCAGCATTCTCTATACTATAATTCTAAATTTTCACCATCTGTTAACACCGAAAAACAAAAACAAAAAAATAGTGATTTTGAGAGATCATAGTCTAATTAGAAAATAATGTAAATAATCTTAACATTTTTTCTATTTTACTTAACATATAATAATCAATGTGGAAGTAATAAAAAAAATTAACTTAATTTATTGAGAGTGAGTTGAATATTTAAAAAAAACATTTTCCCATACGTCCGCGCTCAGAGAGAGCCTTTCCATTATTCTCAAAAAGTCTAATTTCACCATCTGTTTTCATAACACCGAAAAACAAAAGCAAAAAGATAGTGATTTTAGAGAAATCATAGACTAATTAGAAAAAAAAAATAAATAATATAAATAATCTTAACATTTTTCTCTTTTAATTATGAACATTAACATATACTAATCAATGCGGTAGTAATACAAAAAAGATTAGCTTAAATTATTGTTGAGATAAATATATTTTCAAATTACCTCCCTTGAAAAAAATTACCACAAAAAAAAGTTGAATTAATTATTTTTTTTGACCTACTTTTATGGAAATGTATCCATTTTTTCTAGGAATATAAACTAAAATGATATTTGACATTGATCTTTTTAATATGTTTTAGCAATGTGCGAATATTTAATATTTTCATAACGTTATGCAAAAAAGTAAACACAGTGTCATTTATAAAATAGCTCTATGCCGCTATATAAACAAACCCTACTCTAACACTTATAATAAGACACTGCGGTGCACTGAAAAGCACAGCATGGTGCGTAGTTTACTTTTATAGTCCCAAAATCTATAGCGATGACGGACGGACGGACGGACAGAAGGAAGGAAGGACAAGCACAGCCCGCTTACATTATAGATATATATATATACTAGCCGTCCCGGCCAGGCCCTGCTCTGGCTTCTGTGAAAAACCCTTCTGTTAAAGACCATCACCTGTGTGTTTAGTAATCATCATAAACCCGGCATTGCCCACCCAAACCACAACCAACCAAAACCAAAACAACAAAACGCAAACATAACGCTAACACAATTACAAATACAAACGAAAACAAAAACTTACAACAAACCAACCACAACCACAAACACCAATACGAACACAAAGAAAAAAGCAAACGAAAACAAACCAAATCCAAACACAAAACCAACCACAAACACAAACACAAACCCAAAGAAAAAAAACAAACGAAAAAGCAAACGAAAACAAACCAAATACAAACGCAAAACCAACCACAAACCCAAAGAAAAAAAAACACAAAAGAAAAACAAACGAAAACAAACCAAATCCAAACGCAAAACCAACCTCAAACACAAATACAAACACAAACCCAATGAAAATAAAACACAAACGAAAACGAAAAAAGAAAGAACAAAAACGAACCAAATCAAAACGCAACCACTAACGCAAACCCAACCTAAAGACAAAGAAAACACTAACGCGAATATAAACGCAAAGTGCTCACGGGGCTGAATCGCCTACTTCAACTTAATAAACGACTATAGTACCCCAACTTATTCATAGTCTTTTGCACTCACTTTAATGAACGTAGGCGCGAAACCGAACACGGGAGGCCCGGGACCCCAAAAAGCACCCTGTCTGGGCGCCAGAGGACGCACCATGACGTCACCGCCTGATTGAACTTAGTAAACGCCTATAGTGCATAACTTATTTATAGTCTTTTGAACTCACGCGAACGTAGATACCATAGCGTACACCGGAAGGCCCGGGGCGCCAAATAGCACCCTGTCGGGGTGCCGGAGGACGCCCGGATTTGATTCACTTAAAGACTATAGTAACCTTTCTTATCCATAGTCTATCGCACTGTTTAAAACAAAATTATGCAGCATAGCGCTCACATGATAGCCCAGGGTGCCAAATCAAACCGTGCAGGGGCGCCGGCGGACGCGCCTGTTTCAATTTAGTGAACAAAAATGATAATACTCCAAGCTTATCCGTAAATGGAAAGAAATAAACGTATATGATTTGTAGGACCTGGCTTATTAAATGTTATTGATTTAAAAAAAAAATAATAATTATTGAACAGTATGTTCAGTGTATAGAATAAATAAAAGGCAGTGTTAAAAATACCTAACGACATTGCACTTAATCAATCCCCGCTAATTGTGTAATTATTTTTTTTTTCTTAACACCAAAAACAAAGTAATAAAATGATAATTCTCTCTTCTTAAGGATTTATTTTTCATTAAAGGGAAGTAACTTTGCAATCAATACATTTCCGACACAATTTTAGAAATTTTATAAACGTCGATACACTTTTTAAAAATTTTATGTCGCGTTCACAATTGAAAATTATTCTTCTAAGTAAATAGAGTGAAAATTGTTTTTAAAGACTTTCAATGGTAATTTTTCGACTCGTAAATTTAGACTTTGAGCACGATAAAAAATCTAACACTTAAATCCGTAGAAGTGTCAACGACAAACTTTTTTGTTTTTTGCCACACGTTACAGAACTGAGCTTTATATATTAGATATATATATATATATTCATATATATATATATATATATATATATATATATATATATATATATATATATATATATATATATATATACTCGCTATGTTTTAAAACCTAGACTGGACGTATTATACATATTTAAAAAGTTGAGCACCTTCAACACTGACCCAATGTAAAAATCTTCTGTTATTTGATGGCTTAGCTACCATATCCATACAATCACAATGTATTCACGTTTTTTAAAAAATGTTTGAAAAGTAATTGGTCAGCATTTAATTAAATGTTTATGTGTGCGTGTCTATGTGTCTTTCTGTCTGAATGTGCGTCTCGCTGTGTCTCTGTGTATGTTAGTATGTGTGTGCGTGTGTGCATGTGGTGATTGGGGGTGTGTGACTAAGTGACGGGGGTGATTGATGTTCTTATCAACCGTTACGACACCTTTTATAAACTACCTGGTGTTATCCTGTTGATACCGTGTTAATCCTCCCCCCCCCCGTCCCATCGGTGTGGCCAAGACCCCAGGAGTCCAATGTTTACTATCAAATCCTATCAACCCCATACACGATATGTTGGTTATGATCCTATCAACCCCATACACGATATGTTGGTTATGATCCTATCAACCCCATACACGATATGTTGGTTATGATCCTATCAACACCATACACGATATGTTGGTTATGATCCTATCAACACCATACACGATATGTTGGTTATGACCCTATCAACCCCATACACGATATGTTGGTTATGATCCTATCAACCCCATACACGATATGTTGGTTATGATCCTATCAACCCCATACACGATATGTTGGTTATGATTCTATCAACCCCATACACGATATGTTGGTTATGATCCTATCAACCCCATACACGATATGTTGGTTATGATTCTATCAACCCCATACACGATATGTTGGTTATGATTCTATCAACCCCATACACAATATGTTGGTTATGATTCTATCAACCCCATACATGATATGTTGGTTATGATTCTATCAACCCCATACACGATATGTTGGTTATGATCCTATCAACCCCATACACGATATGTTGGTTATGATTCTATCAACCCCATACACGATATGTTGGTTATGATCCTATCAACCCCATACACGATATGTTGATTATGATTCTATCAACCCCATACACGATATGTTGGTTATGATCCTATCAACCCCATACACGATATGTTGGTTATGATCCTATCAACCCCATACACGATATGTTGGTTATGATTCTATCAACCCCATACACGATATGTTGGTTATGATCCTATCAACCCCATACACGATATGTTGGTTGTGATCATATCAACCCCATACACGATGTGTTGGTTGAATCCTAGAATTCTTCTAACCGCATTTGTTGACGTGTTTGATTCTCGGTCACGTAGGGTAAAGCTTCTAACATAAAACCCAACCTGTTGCCATGTAAGATTAACGAGATTAAGATTAATAAGATTAACAATTAAAAAGGAAGCAATGCCTGTAGTTACACGTGATTTGGTTATTTCTTTAATTCTTCCATCAGACCCGTGAAGAAGTCGACTCTTGTAAACAAAAACTGTAGTAAAAGTCTCGCCAAGAACTCACTAGAAAGTCCTTAAACGTTTACGACATAATCGAAGTTGGTTTTCTTTAAAGGGTAGCATCATAACAGCAGTACCTCACACCCCGCTAACACAAACAGATCTATAGACTATAAATATATGTCGTAAACAGAGGCTTATGCTGAGTGAGAAGAGGGGAGGGGGGTCGGGGGGGGGGGGGTGTCACGGGTTTTTCTCTGCGTAAATGAAATGGGGCAAAGAGATATTTAACAAGTCAAATGTCAACAGCTTGCCTTATTGACCAACTACATAATCAATGTGTTGAAAATAAAAGTGTATTCAGCGTAATAGATAAACCCCCACCCCCTTTCTTTTTGTACAATAGATCAATAAATTATCAGTTCAACTACATCATGTTATATGATAAACTAAAATTTAAATAAGCACCTTGACCAATGCTTTAAGCAATTACTTCATTTATGTAGGTGAACAACTTGACTAAAAATGTTTTTGTGTGGGACAGATTTTATTTATGTAAATTATCTAATGAATAAAATGAAAAGAAATTAATACTTCTGCAATAAAGTCGAGATTTGTATAAACTTGATGTAAACTTGCCGTATAATATTAAGACGTACACACTTGATGTAAACTTGCCATTACATTTCTAACGTGTATGAACTTAATGTAAACTTGTCGTATAATATTAAGACTTATAAACTTTATGAAAACTTGCCATTAAATATCCAACTTGTATAATCTTGATTTAAACTTTGCATTGCATTTCTAACTTGTATAAACTTGATGTAAACTTGCCATTACATTTCTAACTTGTATAAATTTGTATAAACTTGTATAAACTTGATATAAACTTGCCATTACATTTCTAACTTGTATAAACTTGATATAAACTTGCCCAAAATTGTTTATTATGAATCACCAAGTGCTAACAGATTAAGCACTTGACTAACGAGGACAGTAATCACTTCAAACTCTCCACCTCAAGAGCTTTCTTCTTGACTGACGGTCTATTTTTAACTCGAATCCGCTGTAGTGGGCTGTCAAAAACCCCGAACGATCCCAACAGAAGGGGTTCTGATCCCTTAAATCTCGGCTTCCTTGAATGATCCCAACAGAAGGGGTTCTGATCCCTTAAATTTCGGCTACCTTGAATGATCCCAACAGAAGGGGTTCTGATCCCTTAAATCTCGAGCCACCAAAGGCTCGCTTTGGGGGTTTACGAAACACCGAATTAAAACCGTCAGTTTTTTACATTTTTTATTTAAACTCAAACCATTCCTTTTCCTTGAAGTCGAAAACCGAATAAATAAAATCTTAAGCATCGATACAGACGTTTGGATTAAAGCTACCAAAACAATGGAGTAAATACATAAAATAAAAAGGTATGGCCATCACTCTGCGTGCAACAATAAAAGGTTTAACCCTATTTTTTCCTGTAAGATTTACAAAGGGTCGTAAGAAACGTTTGAGAATCTCTAGCGACTTTGTTTATATAATAGACCATTGTGTGTTGACCAATGACAAACGAGAGGTCATACCGACACTCCGGTTTCAATAAAAACAGAAGTTGTTGTTTTCCTCGAAGGAAATCTATGGAGTTCAACAGAAAGACATTTGTATTGTAAGTTCTTAAATTTATTTGTTTAAAAATCTGCGTTTTGGTAAAATTTAAGAATGTTTTTAATTATTAGATACACTCAAGCCTAATAGCCAGAGTATCTTCCAGGCATCTCTTCGGGGGGGGGGGGGGGGGGGGCAAGCCCCCCCGAAATTTTTTTACCCCCCCCGAACGAAATGAAATTTATATAATTTATATAGAAAATATATACTTTTAACACTGTCTGCCCCCCCCCCCCCCCCCCCGAAGAAAGTCTACCGCCCCCCCCCCCGAAAATTTCAAAAATATACTTATTAATAATACTGAATATTATAAGACAAAAAATTATGCGTTCACAAAAATACAAGTTAGCCTTAAGTCAAGTTAATGTAATCTTCACGATAATTTGACTTAAGTCAAGTTAACGTAATCTTCACGATAATTTGACTTAAGTCTAGTTAATGTAATCTTCACGATAATTTGACTTAAGTCAAGTTAACGTAATCTTCACGATAATTTGACTTAAGTCAAGTTAATGTAATCTTCACGATAATTTGACTTAAGTCAAGTTAACGTAATCTTCACGATAATTTGACTTAAGTCAAGTTTACGTAATCTTTACGATAACTAACAAGACCTTGTTTTGTATTAATCAATCTAATCAACATTTATCAGGAAACCAATCAAGCATGCGTAATTACGATCTAAACTTTGGTCTGTTAATACGGTTGACTAAATATGTAGCAAGCCGAACTTAAATGGAACTAGATCTACACAAACACATAATGGTGCGCTTGTTTTACCTGGGTATAAGGATCACGTGACCAATTAGCGGCGTCATTAGGGTGTGTTGGCATGTGGGTGAGGATTTCTTAGCGTGGGGCTGGGGTGAGGGGGTGGAAACAAATGCTGTCGACGTTCGGGAATATTCCAGAATGTTGATAAAATCAAGAGGAGGTGATGTCTAACTTGAAGACAAATATATGACGTATACGTTGTACATAAGGCGTCTTTGGAGAAGTGCGAAGTGCGAAAGTTAAAAATAATGAATGGGAAGCGAATCTTTTAAATTGTTTGACCAATGTTCTGTAGTACATTGACAGTGTTCGAATTGAGCCTCACATTACTGTGGTTTATTTTAAAATCACCAGAACTTTATAACCGTTAATTAATAAAGAGCCATCAAATTTTGGCTGTAAATCGAGATGTACTTGGGACAGGTGAGGTAGAGTTTACCTGTTGATGTGGGTGTGAAGTTTTTCGAATATTCGTCTGGGTGGTTCATGTGTGGTTCATGTGTCGTGGGTGGTTCATGTGTAATTGTTGGTTTATGTGTGTCATGATGGTTCATGTTCCATGGGTGGTTCATGTGTCGTGGGTGGTTCATATGTCATTTCTATGGTTCATATGTCGTTGATGGTTTATTTGTCATGGGTGGTTCATGTGTCGTGGGTGGTTCATATGTCATGGGTGGTTCATGTGTCGTGGGTGGTTCATGTCATGGGTGGTTCATATGTCATTTTTGTGGTTCATGTGTCATTGATGGTTTATTTGTCAAGGGTGGTTCATGTGTCATGGCTGGTTCATGTGTCATGGATGGTTCATGTCTGTCATGGTTGGATGGTTCAAGTTAAGTCACTCAACTCAGACCACCTCGCAGGTTCGGTAACCTCTGTCACGCATGACTGATCTAATATAATTGTTAATTAATTATAAAAATTATACCCCACGACGCTGTACCTTAAAACGTCACGAAATATTAATTAAGTTTGTCCAACAAAAGTTGAAGTCAAGGTAAGTCATGACGTCACTCCTACGTCAAATAATTGTTGTCCCTTTTGTTTCTTGTATTTGTCAAAGTATTTACATTTGTATTGATTCGCTGTCATTTTAGTCAACCTAGTCACGCGGTGTTTTGTTAAAGTTGTCTATTTTTAGCGCCATGACCTACATAGAATGACGTCCTTATTACAATGGAGACTGCCTTATCTCGCTATTGCCATAGAGAGTTCAATGACGATGTTGTCAATAAAAAAAATACGGGGCAGAAGAATGGCTACCTAGACACAAGGGGACAGATTGCAATGTGCCCCATTTAGTAAAGATTTATCAATTTAAAAGTCGAAGCGTTTGCTTTTTGATAAGGTGCGACAACCTGGGATTGAGACTGATAAGAAGGGGGGGGGGTGTATTTATGGTGACCCGCTATGGGTGTTTTTAAGAACAAGGGCACTTTAAAGAGCGATCTTTAAATAATAACCCCTGGGGTAGATAAGGATTTGGGTTTTAATTTTGAAAATCTTTCTTTTGAGATTATCTTCCCGGTTTTATTTTTCAACTTTGTAAAATTCAAATTTTGTCGAGATCGCGTTCCCCACCCCGCCCCACAATCTTCGCAATGTTTTCATGGTATCCGGCTCAAATCTTACTAATGACGTCAGGGATATATATTTAGATATGTATTCGACTTTAGCAGCACGCTATTGCGACCTAAATGATTCATCTGTTCCGTATTGCGACCTTATGTGATTCATCTGTTCCGTATTGCGACCGTCTGTTATTTAAAGCCTACATGTTAGGTCAGACGTGAAGGTGCCGTAACTCTATAGTCACGACACAGGTAACGGCTTCAGGTAACGTCTTCAGGTAACGGCTTCAGGTAACGGCTTCAGGTAACGGCTTCTGCTCAAATCCAGTCACGTGGTTACTCACTTGACGCTAACAAGTCACGAGTCGCGTGAATCTAAAAATGCTACGGCACTTATGCACATATAAACACAAACAGACACACACACACATATGTATTAATATATCAGTGCCGTAGACTAGAGACATTAAGAGGGTTAAAACATTTCACAATGGTCCTTAGTTAAAAGTTGTGTAACGTGAAGTGACAGCTGTGATTGCAATGTCGAAATATTGAATGTCCATAAAACAAACAATTGTTCGTCCATATATATATATATATATATATATATATATATATATATATATATATATATATATATATATATATATATATATATATATATATATATATATATATATATGTGTGTGTGTGTGTGTGTAATGAAGCTCAAAAAAGATGTCTATAATATACATTTTACCTATTTTGGCGTCCCCTCCCTTAGCTACACCTCTGGCGATCACGTGGTACAGCCTTACAACTTGCTAACAATCCTTTTAAATTTTAAGCCTTTGTATCGAAGACCAACTTTTTTTTTCTTAGGTTTAGGGGTGGGGGTGGGGGGTGGGGGGTAAAAGATTTTAAGCAGGATCTTAAAGACCCAACTTAAAATCTCCCCCCCCCCCCACCACCAAGTTAGACTTCTCCCCTCCTCCCCCCCCCCCCACCTAGTTAGACTTATCCCCCCCCCCACCCCTAACTTCGTGACTGCCTGTAAACAATACCTGACGCAGTGCCCTACGCCAATAGGCACGTGACAGTACTGACACACATACATAAGGAGGGTCCAATCACTCGGGAGACTTAGATATTGTTTAACCCTCCAAGCACCGTCGTCGTTTGCTTGTCTGTAATTATTTGAAATACAAGTGGGTTATATGTTCTTGGTTTATTGAGGTGGCTTATCTATGACTGGTGGGATTTAAACGCAACAACAAGGTTAGAAGCTTTATAAGGATATATATATATATATATATATATATATATATATATATATATATATATATATATATATATATATATATACATGTATATATATATATATATATATATATATATATATATATATATATATATATATGTATATAATGTATCATTGTATTTTAGGAATATCGTATTGAATGTGTATTGGATTGTGTTGTATTTTGTTGTGCCAAGTTGTTTTATGTTGTATTGTGTGTTTTGTGTGTTTTATTCTGTTTTGTGTATTGTGATTTTATTATCTTTTTATGATTTCTTTTTTGCTGTGTCGCATTGTTTTTCTTGTGGTTTATTAAAAAAAAATTAAAACACCGTTCGCTAACGTGTGGTCAAAAATAATTTCAATTAAAAAAAGTTTTTTGACGTTAAATATTTTACATAGTTCCTTAGATGTAAATTCATGATTCCGCCAGGATGCGTAATCTCTTGTTTCAGTACTTGTAATTCTAAAAAAGTTTTAGCAGAGTTTATTCCCCTTTTTCCCCCTCCCACCCCCGGAAAAAATTTGCGAAAGAAACCCTGCCAATTAGTTAACCGACTAATGTTTCAACTCTAATTATACCATAAAGCTTAGACAACTTCGGAAATACCGTAGATATGTAGTTTGAAAATAACAGCGATATGTCACAAAAATAACAGCGATATATCACAAAAATAGCAACTTCTATTTTTGATACCCAAACACAATCACCGTATAGTAATATCCAAGTGAAGTGACCTTTTCGAACTTTCTAATACCCGGCCTAAACCGGCTGTTTGCTTTGGGATTTGAGAAAGGAGCCGGTTTATTTATTTTTCTGCTCGATACTTCAGGGAGCCGTATAGAACAATTTTGTTACTTGAAATGGTTGCAACCATCAAAACATTTATATAATGTACACGTAGGCTTTATATTTTCCGCTCTTTTCTTAGGGTGAACTTGTAGTAAAATCAGATTTTTTTTTACAAATTTCAAGATGCTTTTAAAACATTGTATCAACTTTAGAATAATTTAAACATAATATTGTATTTATTAGGGGCCAATTTATTAATGTTTAGCGAAATGTGGTGTCAAAGTGATCAATTTTTAGATATAAACTAGAATTGTAATAACTCAAAAAATAAAAACTGAAAAAATCATTGATACCAGTGTAAATAAACTTTGTTCAGCCTTAGTAGACTTGGTAACAGACACAATATAATAGACAACATAATATATGTCAGAAGTAAAAGTTGATATCTTACATTTAATTTAACGTTGTTTTCATTCATATAACCCATTTTGCCTTACAGTTAACGACCACTGACTAATTAATCTATAATTATAAGCTTTCAACTAAATGGCTTCATAGTCTGATAGTTGGATGTAGAATTGTGTAAAGGAAATCAAGGCGCAAAGCCTGGACAGCACGTTTTGAAGAGCCAGATGCACATATGTATATATATATATATATATATATATATATATATATATATATATATATATATATATATATATATATATATATATACTTTAGTTACATACGTGTCCACATTTGAAAGCGTTATTAAATGTTCATAAGTTAACCGAGTTACAATGCAGAAGTTCCTTGAAACAGTATGTTTTATGTATGTTAAAACAACTGTTCAGTTTTGTAATACAATGTAAGGCTCCGCGGCACCCTGACACCAGACAATGGTAAGTGGTTGGTGCCGGGCCGGTCGTAGTTTCCACTCCACTGGTTCAAAACAACGGCGTTTCTTGTTAGTTCATCAGGTTTTTTAGTTCATGGTGGTAATGAATCGATCAGGCATACAGTTTGATGTTTTACTGTTAAATATTTTATAGTTTGATGTTTTACTGCTAAATATTTTATAGTTCGATGTTTTACAGTTGAATATTTTATAGTTCGATGTTTTACAGTTGAATATTTTATAGTTTGATGTTTTACTGTTAAATATTTTATAGTTCGATGTTTTACTGTTAAATATTTTATAGTTCGATGTTTTACTGTTAAATATTTTATAGTTCGCTGTTTTACAGTTGAATATTTTATAGTTCGATGTTTTACTGTTAAATATTTTATAGTTCGATGTTTTACAGTTGAATATTTTATAGTTCGATGTTTTACAGTTGAATATTTTATAGTTCGATGTTTTACTGTTAAATATTTTATAGTTCGATGTTTTACAGTTGAATATTTTATAGTTCGATGTTTTACAGTTGAATATTTTATAGTTCGATGTTTTACAGTTGAATATTTTATAGTTCGATGTTTTACAGTTGAATATTTTATAGTTCGATGTTTTACAGTTGAATATTTTACAGTTCGATGTTTTACAGTTGAATATTTTATAGTTCGATGTTTTACAGTTGAATATTTTACAGTTCGATGTTTTACAGTTGAATATTTTATAGTTCGATGTTTTACTGTTAAATATTGTATAGTTCGATGTTTTACAGTTGAATATTGTATAGTTCGATGTTTTACTGTTAAATATTGTATAGTTCGATGTTTTACAGTTGAATATTGTATAGTTCGATGTTTTACAGTTGAATATTTTATAGTTTGATGTTTTACTATTTAATTGTTTTTAGAAAACGCCGCTCAAAAGTTTGTGTTTCCAAGATCAAACATCTCACCCACGTTTTTTATACTGACTGTCTAACATCACGTATCAGACATTGATCCGTTAAAATAGTCGTATGGTAGGTGGGGCAGGGCGGGGGGAGTGGGGGCGTGTATCGAAATGTCACACACAAGCTGAGCTCAAATAAGGATTAGAGTTAAGGCATCGTTGTACATTGTAATACGGGCATCGTTGTACATTGTAATAGAGGCATCGTTGTACATTGTAATACGGGCATCGTTGTACATTGTAATAGAGGCATCGTTGTACATTGTAATACGGGCATCGTTGTACATTGTAATAGAGGCATCGTTGTACATTGTAATACGGGCATCGTTGTACATTGTAATAGAGGCATCGTTGTACATTGTAATAGAGGCATCGTTGTACATTGTAATACGGGCATCTTCGTACATTGTAATACGGGCATCGTTGTACATTGTAATACGGGCATCGTTCTACATAAGACACACGTACTTCATCTATTGTATGGCGGCACTTACCTGATATAATATGGTAATATATAGAATAGAGTTGACTGCACAATAAGTAGTATATTAATAATAGGCATGTCAATTTGCTGAGCGTGATGGGTTATGGGACGTGTTAAGTAATAAATCAGTAGAATGGGTTATAGGACGTGTTAAAGTAATAAGTCAGTGGAATGGGTTATGGGACGTGTTAAGTAATAAATCAGTGAGATGGGTTAAGGGACGTGTTAAGTAATAAATCAGTGGGATGGGATATGGGACGTCCCATGATACAGTGCCACCACTTTACACCATCACGTCATACATAAGGACTGAACGTGTTTTTTTAAAACTGAGCGACTCCGATTGTTCGAAACATCAATGCACCCCAAGCGTCCAGTTGAAATGTCTGGATTAAAACTTCAAGTAAAAAATTAATTAAACTACACGCTTGAGTTCCTCTGTACACAGCATGCCTGGATTTTTTGGTTTAAACAACAACAACAACCCAGACAGCTACCAATTGTTTAAATATGCTCTTCTTCTTCGTTCTTAATTTAATGTTGGGAGGGATTTCTTCTTTCTTAATTATAATATGCTCTTCTTCTTCGTTCTTAATTTAATGTTGGGAGGGATTTCTTCTTTCTTAATTATAATATGCTCTTCTTCTTCGTTCTTAATTTAATGTTGGGAGGGATTTTCTCCAACACAATTAAGTATTGCTAGTCATCTTGTATGAGCAATATGGCCCGTTGATTCCGTTTTCAGCCTGCTTTTTTGGATTTGCCGCCATAGCCTTTGTCCAACCAAGAACAAACTACAAGGCAGCAGTTGTTTTTTTATTTTGAAGTTGTCTATACATTTCTTTCTTTGATGTTTGCTGTCCTCAGCTATTGAGACTCATCGGCCTGGGGGTTCGAACGCGGGACCTACTGAACCAGCACGTTTTGAGTGTTTTAGTTGAACGAAATAATGTGTTGGTCTCTTAACAAAATGTTAACCTTTCGAAATGAAATGTGTTGGTCTCTTAACAAAATGTTAACCTTTCGAAATGAAATGTGTTGGTCTCTTAACAAAATGTTAACCTTTCGAAATGAAATGTGTTGGTCTCTTAACAAAATGTTAACCTTTCGAAATGAAATGTAATGCTGGTCTCTTAACAAAATGTTAATCTTTCAAAACGAAATGTTGTCTTTAAGTTTTATGACAGTTACGACATAACAATCTAATGTTTCATCAAATTGTTACTAACAACCCTAACATTTTTTATCAGCCTGTTATAATTGTCCCCTGAATGTGCAGCTGTACTGAATTGTGAATTCGATCAAAGTTATTTTAAGCTTGTGGATTATAACTTGTTTATTGTCTGCTATATTTGTTTGAGGGTTATGTTGGTGATTCTATACATTCACTGTTGGTATCAGACTTCCACTCCACTCATAGAAGTAAAGGGAGCTAAGGCCTATATTTAATCCATGAGACCAGCGAAGGATAACTCTTGTATACTGTGAAATAAAACTAAAATTAAGTTGCCTTGCACTGGTATGTGAATCAGGAAGGGAAGACAACTCTAAACAACAGAAGGCCTGGTAGAGCTTTCAATTTTACACCGACATAAAGACATAGAGTCAAAGACTGCCGGGAAAAACGTGTTGTTTAGTGCCGACACGTTCGATGACACGATCGAACTCGATCGTGTTCGATTGTCTAGACGTATCCGGTTCACTGTAGGAGGGGGTGGGGGAGAAGGGGTGGGAGTGGGGGGGATCATTATTACAAGAATTCTTGTTACTTCAATACTTTTTTTTTTGGCTGTAGTTTTTAAAAGCACAGGTATAAATCAGCGAGAGCTAATGAAAGAAAAACATGCTAAACGTTTGGTTTAGAATAGATATAGAGGTTTGTTTTTGTTGTCTTGTTTAGTAGAGCTATAAGGGCGTTTAGGGTAGGGGTCGATAGGACAGGGGTCACTAGGGTAGGGGTCGATAGGACAGGGGTCACTAGGGTAGGGGTCGATAGGACAGGGGTCGCTAGGACAGAGATTAGGACATGGTTGTAGACAAACGTGTAGAGAAGCGCGGATTTACTTTACCACATAATTCACCTCCCCACCCAATTCACCTTACCACATAATTCACCTCCCCACCCAATTCACCTTACCACATAATTCACCTACCCACCCAATTCACCTTACCACATAATTCACCTCACCACCCAATTCACCTTACCACATAATTCACCTCCCCACCCAATTCACCTTACCACATAATTCACCTACCCACCCAATTCACCTTACTATATTAGTTACCTCCCCACCCAATTCACCTTACCACATAATTCACCTCCCCACCCAATTCACCTTACCACACAAGTTACCTTACCACCTGATTTACCTGACCCCATGGTTTTGATATAATATGGTATCCATGTCCTCGACTTTGTCAACATACAGCCATGCCATTATTATTTTAATATCCTACTGAAAGTGCGCAGCTTCGTATTTAATAATCCAGTCTTTGTTCACAAAAAAAAAAAAAAACGTCACGTATCTTCAAATATTTTAATCAAATTAATCTTTAATTTAAAGAATTATAAACAATAATTAATCTGAAATATCTTTACATTTTATTATATTTTATTATTTGCAGAACAAGGAAGATTCAGCACAGATTCGTCACATTTAATCAGCAAGTCTTCTCATCAACTCTACAAATTTCGTCTATAAAGTCTTACACTTTAAGATTTAAAAGCCGTTACTGAGATCTACGTCATCGCTCAGACATACGTCACCACAGAGTCCTGTTCTACGTCTGCTGAGACCATCACACGTCAAACATGGCCTGCGCAACAATTGGAAAATGTATTCTCATTTTGCTGAACGTTGTGTTTCTGGTGAGTTTGTTTATACAAGGATGTTGTTGTTGTGTGAGTTTGTTTACACGTGGATGTTGTGTGAGTTTGTTTACACAAGGATGTTGTGTGAGTTTGTTTACACGTGTATGTTGTGGTTGTGTGTGTTTACATGTGGATGTTATGGTTGTGTGAGTTTGTTTACACGTGTATGTTGTGGTTGTGTGTGTTTACATGTGGATGTTGTGTGAGTTTGTTTACACGTGGATGTTGTGGTTGTGTGAGTTTGTTTACATGTGGATGTTGTGGTTGTGTGAGTTTGTTTACACGTGGATGTTGTGTGAGTTTGTTTACACAAGGATGTTGTGTGAGTTTGTTTACACGTGTATGTTGTGGTTGTGTGTGTTTACATGTGGATGTTATGGTTGAGTGTGTTTGCACGAGGATGTTTTCGTTGTGTGAGTTTGTTTACATGTGGATGTTGTGTGAGTTTGTTTACATGTGGATGTTGTGTGAGTTTGTTTACACGTGGATGATGTGGTTGTGTGAGTTTGTTTACACGTGGATGTTGTGTGAGTTTGTTTACATGTGGATGTTGTGGTTGTGTGAGTTTGTTTACACGTGGATGTTGTGTGAGTTTGTTTACATGTGGATGTTGTGGTTGTGTGAGTTTGTTTACACGTGGATGTTGTGTGAGTTTGTTTACACGTGGATGTTGTGTGAGTTTGTTTACACGAGGATGTTGTGGTTGTGTGAGTTTGTTTACACGTGGATGTTGTGTGAGTTTGTTTACACGTGGATGTTGTGGTTGTGTGAGTTTGTTTACACGTGGATGTTGTGTGAGTTTATTTACACGTGGATGTTGTGGTTGTGTGAGTTTGTTTACACGTGGATGTTATAGTTGTGTGAGTTTGTTTACATGTGGATGTTGTGTGAGTTTGTTTACACAAGGATGTTGTGGTTGTGTGAGTTTGTTTACACGTGGATGTTGTGTGAGTTTGTTTACACAAGGATGTTGTGGTTGTGTGAGTTTGTTTACACGTGGATGTTGTGTGAGTTTGTTTACACAAGGATGTTATGGTTGTGTGAGTTTGTTTACACGTGGATGTTGTGTGAGTTTGTTTACATGTGGATGTTGTGTGAGTTTGTTTACACAAGGATGTTATGGTTGTGTGAGTTTGTTTACACGTGGATGTTGTGTGAGTTTGTTTACACAAGGATGTTATGGTTGTGTGAGTTTGTTTACATGTGGATGTTATGGTTGTGTGAGTTTGTTTACATGTGGATGTTGTGTGAGTTTGTTTACATGTGGATGTTGTGGTTGTGTGAGTTTGTTTACACGTGGATGTTATAGTTGTGTGAGTTTGTTTACATGTGGATGTTGTGTGAGTTTGTTTACATGTGGATGTTGTGTGAGTTTGTTTACACGAGGATGCTGCTGGGCGTGAGTAGAAATATCGTCTTGAGACACATACAAACTATTAGCCCAGTTACATAGTCTAAAAAAACCGGACAGTTTTACCGACGATTTGAAGCACGTATTCTTATATATTTATTTGTTATATAATTTACCTCAAAGTTTGATATAAAACGTGTTCGAATGTTTATAATAAAACCTACCTGAATCAGTGAATGTTTGATTTTAATGCAGATCATAAGTTTAGGTTTGGTCGCTATTGGAGCTATTTTGGCGTTTATCCCTGGCACTGTCTTGAAGTATATGTTGGACGCTGCAACTAAAGCTGCAAGTAAGATTTTAGTTTTATCGACAAACTAACGAATTAAAAAAGTGTATCTACCAACATCTTCTTTTAAGCTCACAAAGAACACTTGAAATTTCACATTTAATTCTACTCAACATGTAATCTACATGTTTATTTTTTAATGTGTGTGCAGTTTCAGAAAGCAATCATCCTATTTTTTTCAACAACTACTGATAGACTGTATCTAAATTTAATAAGAGTTAATCCATCTAATCGTTTAATCCAATTTATTTTTGCAGGCACGGCTGGCTACACTATGCCCAAGGATGTCAACGATCTCAAAGACCTGCCCATGGTGTACGAGGTCGGCGTGGCTCTGTTTATCCTGGGGCTTGTTCTGTTTGCCATTAGCTTCATGGGATGTTGTGGCTCGTGCAGTTCCTGCTGCAAGTGTCTGCTGCTGGGCGTGAGTACATACAAGCCATTATATATATATATATATATATATATACAGATATATAGGCCTACATACACACATAGGGTCTATATGAAGTTTTTGTTGAGAAAACCTCCCTTTATTACAAAATCTTGTATGGGCCTCTGATAACATTTGTATATGCCTAATTTAGAGGCTTATTCAGAGACTAATAAGAATTTGCGTACCTTTCATTGGCCATGAAAAATAACATTGAAATATGTAAAACAACTCCAACAAAATATGACAGCAGATTACAAAGCGGAAGACTGGGAGGGGGAGCATCAACATTTTACAAAACGACTGCTGGTCTTATTTTTTCTTTTAAGCCCAAAGACAGTGATTTTTTTAAAGACATACTCGGATAAGCAGTTAAAGAGATGAACTAATTACTAATTTACTATCTTTTCATACCAGTTTGCCCTTGTTATGATTTGCCTGATGATTGCCGAGCTTGTTGTCGTCACAATGTTCTACGTGCCTAGCTCTCCGGTACGTAAAGATAGGCTTAGTTAAAAGTTTAAGTTGCCTGGTAGGCAAGTTTAGTTTGTCTTAAATAATTGAATTGTGATGAAGCAGACCTAATGTATTTGTGCAAGGTCTAGTTAGAGCCACACAAATTTTGATCACCCAAGTAACTAACTACTAACTACTAACTACTAAGTTATATTATTTATAATAATTAATATTATAGTTATAATTTTAAATTTAATTTAAATTAATTATTACCACTTATAAGTATTGTAATTAATATTAAATTATATATCTGTAGTATTAGAAAGTGTTTCTGCTCTATTCACAGTCTATTAAATTATAAAACTTATAACTTAACTACGGCTTACTAGGTTATTAAGTGACAATTCTAGTTCTGTTTATTTAATCTTACTTCTAAAATCAGATCCATTCAACCATCCGGACAACCCTGAAGGATAAAATCAAAACCGACTATAATGAAAATGGAACTGACCCATTTAGCCAGTCCATAAACCTTGTCAACCATTATGTAAGTTGAAATATAATTTAAAAAATGAATAAGTGTTTAATGAATTTGGCTTGAAAACAGATGTAAAAAAAATGTAATTTACTAATAATGAACTTTAGTAAAGTGAGTATAACTGATAAAAATACCAATCTACTTCAACTTGTTTTAGTACTAGAGTTTATATGTTTAGATCAGGCTATAGATTTTGACCTTAACTGTTATAATTTGTTTATGTATCAAGTTATCGATTTTAAAATGTATTTTTGATATTTGACCACTTGAAAGAATATAATCAATTTTAAATATATTTCAGTATAATTAAAAATAGATGTATCTGGTTAAAAAGCATTTTCCCTATAACTATAACTCATACCACTTCAAATACAGTACTCTAATTCATTAGAGGTCATGGCTTCAATAACGATGTTAATAAAATACCAAATAAAGATTTAGCTTAATTTGAGCTTTAGTTATAGGAAGCAGATTAAAATTAAATAGTTTAAAATATTTTTAAAAAGAAAAAAACCTTATTAAAAATATTGTTTTTGTATTCCTTTTTATCTCTACAATTTACTCTAATTATTAAAAGGATGCATCTATAAAGATAAATGTTTGTATTCAATAGAATTAATGGGGCTATAATTTAAATAGCTTACAATTGTTTACATCAACAGTTTGAATGTTGTGGTATTGATGGTGAAAGTGATTTCATACCCAAGTCTCATCGTTCATGTGACAGCACAAATAAAAATGTGAGTTTACTTTTATTTTCTTATATTAAGGGTGGACTAGGCCACAGGTGCACAAGGAAAATCCTGTTCACCTGGAGTAAAATCCTGGTGGGCCGTCAGGATTGTTGCTGGAATATGCTTATTAACGCTTTTATTTATTTTTTGTGTTTTATTCAATTAACCCTTCAGATTTGTTATTTTGTTATTATTATATATTGCTATTTGTAAAATGACTTTGTAAGAATTGGCCCTTAACCTTCATTGGAAAATAAATTAACTATTCAAGTTTAAGTCAGAAGGAGGCAGCAAGTTTTGTTCCTTTCCTGAGACACTTTTACTGAACCAGTCCTCCTCTGCTTATGTTATTTTTTTTAAGCCTTCTGTTCCCTTTGGTGATGATCCATTGAAAAGTATCAACAAGAACAACTATTGAGATTCTCTTATAATATTGACATCTCACAGTTTGTTGGCATACTGTAACTTGGGCAGTTTGTCTCTTAATTTTATTGATGAGAAACAGATTGTTGCATTTTGATTCTAAACTGATGTATAATCAATCAAGCGGGGGCTCAAAGCAAACAATTCTGAAAAATTACTGTGATCTTTTCAATTATTTTATATAGCCTTGCATTTTTTCATTGTTCTTCTTGTTACAAGTCACAATCCAGTTTTTTTGTTTTGTTTGTTTGCAAACTAGAACTACTTGAAGCTAATTACAGTATATATATATATATATATATATATATATATATATATATATATATATATATATATATATATATATATATATATATATATATATATATATATATATATATATATATATATATATATAGCCTGTATGTGTTTGGCATACATATAAAATAATAAACGTTTGATGTTTAAAATTAGAACTAGATAATATGTTTGTAACAAACAGAATTATCAATATCAAGTCTCTTGAGTTGTGGTTCCTGATATGTTTGAGTTACTCAACATAACTGAACTTTTAAGACAATTTGATAAAAATATACAGTATTATTTTTTATGAATACACCTTAAATGTCTCTGTAAACAATTTTATCAGTGAGTGGTTAAGATTCTAAAAGGTTTTACATGGCCCTTGCTTTGTTCTTTAATGTAATTAGTAAACTAATTTACCCATCTCACCCTTAGTTGTAGCTGCTTGTTACTAAAAAGCTGTACACAACCAGTTAGAGAAAATAAGCTTTATTTTACTGTATTTTCAGGGCTGTTACACCAAGCTGACAAACCTTATACAGGACAACATCATCTGGGCTGGTCTGGCACTTGGAGGTGTATTGGCACTACAGGTAAACATTTGGCACTAACTGTCTGCAATGTATGATGGTGGGAGCCCATGGTTAAGGTTAAAAAAGTCAACAAGCCCCTTCCCCCTTTTTTAAATTAATAAGAGGGGTCGGCGTGGTCGAGTCGGTAAAGCTCATGGTTGCAAAACCGAAAAGTCTCGAGTTCGAACCCTCGGGCAGATGAGGCTCGTTAGCTGGGGACAGCCACTCTTCTAGGAGAGACAACTCCAAAATTAAACAACTGCTGCCTTGTAGTTTGTTCTTGGTTGGACAAAGGCTATGGAAGCAAATCCAAAAAGAAAAGCAGGCTGAAATCGGAGTCAATGGCCTCAATGGCGCATAACCAGTCGACACGTAGCGCTTAATTGTGTTGGAGGCGTGGTCGAGTCGGCAAAAAGCTCATGGTTGATAAATTTGAACAAACTCTCGAGTTCAAAACTCACTGGCAGATAAATCTCGATCACCTTCAACACTAATAATTAAGAACGAAGAAGAAGAAGAAGAAGAAATTAATAAAATGTAAATAATTGCAGTCTTTGAAAATATAATTAAGTTTTATGAGACATTAATGTAATGCACTTTATGAGATTGTCTCTTACTTAATGTTTTAAAAAAAGGCCTAAATACATTTTGTAACTACTTGAATTACTTATTACTTAATTCAGTTTTAAGTTCACTCTTTGAATAATGGTATTACAACGATAACAGTACTGTAGTCATGGACATACATGCTGTTTAGAAATTACATTACAGTTAACCAAATATATAAATATTGTTGTATAATGTTAGGCCTAATAATAATATAATTTAACTAGATTCAGGAAAATGTATTGCTAAACTTTCTAAATGGCAACCAGTTAAATTTAAAAGATATTTGAATTCATTTACCTACATGACAAAGATTGTAGGTTTAGTTAAATCTATCATTTATTTGTTTCCAATAAAATCTTAGTTTTTAAGTTGTCCCACCATACAATATCATGTTAATCAGCTGTTATGGTGCATTGGCTACTCCTACCTATAACTAATAAACCAATGAACTATTAAAATCTCACCATGTTATTTTATTTTTAATTTTCAGCTGATAGAAGTTATATTTGCTGTGGTCATTTTCAAGGACAACAAGATTTCTCCCATTTAACTTGACCGAATCAGGAGAAGACAACTTGTTACAGGTTGAGTCAGATTGTGATAACTGTACAAACATTCAAAGTTTACTGTTGGTATACACACCCAATCAAGTTTTACAGCCCTAAGTTTTAAGAATTGTTTCTGTTACTTATTCATTGATAGGTAAAATATATGTTTATTGTAAAGAATTTTTGAAAATTATAAAATGACTGTAAAGCAAATCATTTACAAAAAAAAAAAAAAAACTAAATTGGGAAAAAAAAAACCACCTGGTAGTTTTATATTTTAGATATAAATACACAGCTGCAACAACTATGTTCAGAATTGTTATATCAGTATTTGTTTTAGTTTAAAAGCTTGTGCTAGAGTTTTAGTACTTATAATACCCACTTCTTCTGCCAGTCCCATGCAGTATTAAAATTTGTTTTTACTAAAATAATCAATTTCTGTAGGTTACTGATTTGAAACTGCTATTTAAAAAATAAATAAATTTCATTCATTATTGTACATTATTCTTCTGGAGTATTTTAATGTTTTTAAAATGCATTACCTGCTATTTGAAGGTATGCGTGTTGGGTTAAAGATTTTTACTTTATTTTATTCTACTAATATATCTTTAAGAATCTCTTGTATGGCTTTTAGGTTGCTTTTTAAAAAAAATCAATTTAATTTTTAAATTTTTCATAGCCGGCAGTTTATAAAAGCTTGTGAAAAATATTTCTTACAATGGAAAATTAAATTTACATTTTTGGAGTGAATTAGTTTCCTTTATCTATTGAAGAGATAGTATCCTGTAAAAAATAGCAAACTTAAATTAAAAAAAAAAGAATTGTAATGGATTTTATTATTTAATTTTGTGTGTGCTGAAATAGGCTTTTATTCCAAGCACCAATACTGTATATAAATAGAACTGATGCACTAAAAAGCATGCCGTCCAGTCAGTACAATTTTACAACTATTATTAGAAAAAAAAAGTTCTGTTGATAAATAAAGCATTTGATCAGTTCCTGTGATAAATCTGTAAGCATAAAATTATTAAAATAAATTATTTCCTGTATATTCTTTGTTCCTTTTAAGCTTCAAGTCATAATATGTAATAATAATGATATGTAGTTATGTTAAACAAATATCTTTACTTTATGGACATATATGGATCAAAAATTATTGCAGAGTTACAAGGTTTTGCCAATCTTGAGTAAACTTAATAACTTTTATAAATGTGATTTTCTCTAAAAGAATTATATTTTATGTTATAATTGCAGCTGAAATTAGAGCTGATCTCTTTTATTATTACTTATTATTGAAACATTTACTTAAAGTTTAAACAAATTATTTGTTGGCAGTTGGTTAATAGAATAATACAGCAGCTGTTAGTTTTATTTAAACCTTTTTACAACCAGTGTTTCTTTCAGACATTTTTCTGTGGGGGGGGGGACACTGATAAAAGTATATATTTTATATTTAAATTCCATTTTGTTCAGGGGAACTCTGTTTAGAATTATTTTGAGAACAATTTAAACCATTCCACTGTTTCTCATTTTTTAACCTTCTATAATCTGTTTTGTAAATTTTGAATGATGAATTTCATTGATAATGTTTGCCAATGTTTTAAAGCTTAAAAGCTTTGTAATTTTTTAAAATTTAAAAACAGAAAACAATAGTACATAACTTTTACAAATCTATTAATTGCTTAAGAATATTTATCAAGTTTTTGTCTTTCTGTTTTTTTTTTCCATTTTGAATGAATACTTTTGACTTATTGAAAATTAATAATAATAGCTTTAATGAGTGTAATTTTAAAATACTAATTACTTCTCAAGATATAAACAGTTTTACCATTTGAATTTACTGTGGGATTAGTCCCTAAACCTGATTTGAACTGTGCCTTTTACCTACTGCTTAATATAAAAAAATCCTCTACAAATATTTTAATACGCCTTCAAAGTAATAATTGCATAAACACGTTTCATTTTTATTTCTTAAAAGCAGCTATAAACTAATTGTTTTAGTTTTATTAATCTTTTGTGCCTCTATATTTAGCTGGTGTTATTTAATATTAGATCCCCTAGGCCTGTATATTTAGTATAAGTAGTAGGCAAAAATAGCAATAAATAAAGGCTTTGCATTCCGTCCAATCAAATGATTTTAATAAGCACTTTTCCTGGTAATGATTAGTTTTAATTACTTAATGTTTTTGAGTTTTATTTATTTGAAATTCAAGTCATTTTCTTGTAATTTTGTGATATTGAAATATTCTAGTAAACTAAATGTGCTTTAAACTAATTAAACATGTCTTTATACTTATTTGTATGTTGGTTTTTATGTTAAGTGATATTTTTATTATTAATTTATTAAAGTTTCACATTACTCTGGTGCAAAAGTCTTTTTTCCCTGTTGTTTTTACACACATTTCATATAGTTTATTTTAAGTAAATTATTCTTTGTGGGTCAGCAACCATACTTAAGGCTTTGGAAGATTGGTGCATTTGGTCAGAGTGTTGTTTTTTTTTTTGGTTTACAACTTACCTTTTTGATCAAATCTTTGGTCTAACCACTTTTTTTCTGTGGGTTCCATTTATGAGCATGTCTGCAGTATATTTATTGTCCCTATCCTTTATCAATGATTACATTCACAAGATTGTTTCTGGTCACCTAATTTTGTCAATATCTCTTTTCACGTTTTGTGCTAGTTTAACTAGTAATTTTTTCAAGCTAAACAGTGTTCAATATTTCTTTAAAAAAATGGATTAAATCTGTTGCCCACTAAAATTTGTTGCCCACTAGTGCCACCGTTTCCTACAAGTGCCACCACCATCTGTTGCCCAGTAGTGTCACCATGTTGCCTACTAGTTCTACCACTATCTGTTGTAAAAGTGAGCAAGTTATTAAATTTCCATGAGCAGGCCTACCTAATTAGACGTGATACATTAGGCAGATAATGCAGTCTGTTTCTACGACAATGTTATGAACTGACTATGTGGTCAGCACAATGTCCAGCTGCCTTTAGTAAGGAACCCATCAGAGTTAAGATGTACCATGAGATGGTTTTGAGCCAATATTTAAATATTTGTGTCCTGCAGTGACATCAGCGGAGGAAACACAGAGAGTAGCAATCAAACTAATTAGTCATTTGGCTTTAACGATATACTAGTAGAGATAGGCAACACAAAGTAGATTGGTTTCACAATTTATTTACAGTATACACAGTCAATAGATATAACAAAGTACATTCATGATAATTTGATCACCCTTGCAAAAGCAGTAGGGCTTGTCAACAATGTAAAATAACAGCAACAAACTAGCTCACATCTCAGTACAAATAGACACTAGTATTTATGTTAACTACATTCTTTGTGACCAGTATCATTTGTAAGCTAAACGTAACATTTTTCATACAATGAAATATAATCTATCATATTTATATTGCACAAGGAACTAACCTAAGGGAACATCAAGTCAATATTTTGTCTAGATCAGGTTGATAAAAAAAATCTTTTAGTTTTAAAGTAAGCACCAGCAAACAGCACAGTCCATCTATTGCAGCCCCCTTTACAAGGCCGAAAAATGGTGACATTTTCCAAACGTAAATTGTATTTAATCATATAAAGCTTTGTAGTACAACAAACATTTATGAATATCTGTTTGGTTATTTAAAATTCTGGTGACACATTGCAGAAGCAGAGCTGTTAACAGCAAGTAATACTATTGTATGTTTTAATTGTTTTAGTACCATCAACAACATTGTCCAGATAATTTGTTGCTTCTTGATGATAGTGAATAATTAGATAAACCTGAGAATATGTTAAATTTAATTTGAATATCTCAATATCCACTCTATAACAAAACTTAAAATTTAATAAACAATGATACAAGATAAGGATAAGAATTTCCACTAATATTAAAACAACTATTTCATGTATAATTTCTTTAGTGTTAAGATTTCTATGCACAACTAGTACTAAAATACACAAATATTTTACTAAAAAGAAATTTCAAGTATAATTTATATATTAAATTTCTTTACTGCTAAGATTTCCATGTACTACTAAAATGCAGGCATATTTTACAAAAAAGAAATTCAAAATTTTGGAAAATTTATCATTAACATACTAACAGATATTTAAGCATTGAACTATTAATACAATACAGCAAAATTTATAACCTATCATATACAAATCAGTAATAAAATTAAATATAGAGGTAAACAGGAAAGACAATTGACTGGACGGATTGGGAACTCATCACTTATAGATTCAGTGTAAATAGCTTAGTGTATGAGTGGGTATAAAAATGCAACTTAAAGATCTGTAACAATTTTGTTTTGTCTATGATTAGATATATAAATGCTATTATAGATCCTTATCAAAACTGCTCAGTGAATGGGTAGATATTAAAATCCTATCAGCACTTTGTACCAGGCTGGATAATGTGTGTTGCATTTCTTTCAAACACTTCTCAGATTTTTTTAGCACTTCCTTACTGGTGTGAACACTGGAGGTCTTAGAGGGTTCTTCTGCCTGACTTGCTTGGGTCGGGTCAGCTGAAGGGTCAGCTGGACATGATCCGCCATTGGAAATTTTTTTTTCTGGCAACTCTGAATGGTCTTCTGGAACTTTTGGCCCTGAGACATTTTCTAATTGTTTTCTTAATTCCTTCTGGTGGTGTCTGAAATAAATTTTTAAATTAAAAAAAAATGCATTAAATAAAAACTAGTAATCAATTTTAATAAATGCAAAAAGCACAAAAAAAAAAGGCAAAATTATCCACCATTTTTATGAAAATTATAATTTTTTAATTATCCATTACTTTTTTCTAAAGTAGACATAACTGTAAAATCAACCAGGAACTAGCTACTTAAAGAATTATTTCATCAGCGGAGACTGAAATTTTGAACCGTGTGACTCACCTAAGACGTGACATCAAGTCTCCCATAGTTCTCAGCTTAGTCCTTGTGTCCTGCAACAGTTGCCTAGCCTGCTCCCAGTTGGCTCGCTCTTCCATCAGACAGCCTTCAGTAACAGAACGGAGTTGCTGCTCTTGAAGAATCTGGGCTTTTAAAGTTTCTTCATTTTCTGCTACCTAAAGTCAATAAAATCCATATATATTATAAATAATTTTATGACATTAACATTTTTTTTAAGCTTTCTGTTTTTAAAACCCTGTATGTTGAATCTCATATAGTAAATCTACAAATAATGAAAATTTCATGTGAACCAATATTCAAATATCAATAGAGTTGGCTAAATATGAGGCTAAAAGGAGATGGTCTGTTGATGGTCCATAATCACATTTGTTTTATTAGAATAATTTTTACACAAATCATGAATTTTTTTTTTAATCAAAACATTTTCTAATAATGGAATGTGAACATCTATTGGTTATAGACGTTTTTTTCCATTTAAAGGTTACATTAAACCTCATCCAGCATTAGTTTTATTACAACCTGTAGGGGAAGTTGTTAAAGCCTATTGCAGGTGCTAAGAAAATAAGTAAAATTATGTGTAGAACTTAATATTGAAATAAAAGCACAAAGAGACCAGTGAAACCACAAAAAAAGTAGATGATTAAAAGCTGTAGAGACCTGATTGAGCTGTATAGCCATCTCCTGCATCTCCCCCTCCAGCCTGTCAGCGTAGGCCTGCTCTAGACTGCTGCTGGCTATTGGTGCGTTACTGTGCCAGCGGGCAATGGCGTTGGTCATTTTTTTTCTGGGACCAAACAATCTGAGACATAAAAGTTGTAAGAAGCTTATTAGTATTGAGAAAAAACAAAACACAACCTATATTAATAATTTTAAAAAGTTTAATCTGTCTCCTTGTTTCCAAGATACAATTAAAAAATTAGCTTGATCATTAAGAGGACCACACATTTTATCTTAATTTCTAGATTTTTATTACATTCACTTCTACAATTTTTCTTGATTCCTACAATTATGATTCCTGGTCTTAGTTGATTCCTATTAAAAAATCTTGATGATTTATATAATTTTATAGGATTCCTGTATCTAACTTAAATAATCTTACTGGATTCTTATAATTTTACTTGATTCCTATAATCTTACTTGGTTCCTATAATCTTATTTGATTCCTATAATCTTACATGATTATTAAAATCTTATTTGATTCCTATAATCTTACATGATTATTAAAATCTTATTTGATTCCTATAATCTTACAAGATTCCTATAATCTTACTTGATCCCTAAAATATTAGATTCCTATAATCTTACTTAATTCTTAAAATATTAGTTTCCTATATCTTACTTGATTCCTATTTCCTTGAGATCGTTGTCTGTAAGGGAGAGAAACACCTGCAGGTCAACGTCCTGCTCCTCAAACTTGTCCAGGTACTTGAGCAGACCCAGCTGGTTCAGCATCTCAGCAAGGTTCCGCGGCCCACTTCTGCTGACCCCTGCCTCGTCTGGCCAGTGAATTGTGCTGGACACAGGCTGGGAGGTGGAGTGTCCAGGTATGACCACCATCGCTGGAGATGGACTGAACATGTTCTCTTGGTTTAACTGCGACAAACTATTTGCGGGAAAATGATTACCTGCTGTGTTATTTGTTGATGTGTTGCCATGGAGATGAGCTGTGTTAGATGTCAAGGCCCCAGCTGCAGCCAGCTGTGAGCTGTAGTCTGGTGGCAGGGTCAGGTTTTCTGGGGTAGGGAAGCCAAACTGGCCATGAGGCTCAGTCTCACTGTAGAAATATTGCCAGGGTGTATTGTTGGTGCCAGGTGGCCCAAATGTAAGCGGTTGAATTGTGTTTGGCCGTGGGTGATTGGGCCGCGGAATGTCTTGGTGGTTGGAATAAGTCACGTGTCTGTTGTACAGAGGGTGATGGTGGTTCAGCTGGGGATGGTGCGTGCGCTGTTGGTTGTGGACAGCCGTGGTGTCCTTCAGTAGATGGTTCAGGTGGACACTGGGTGTATCAGAGGAACTGGACACAGCGCTGGACTGTGTTGGATATTTTTTAGATCCCGCTGTTGGTGGAGTATGTTCTTGTTGTGTGGGCCCTTGTGCCTGTTTGTCTTCAGACTTTTCTAAAGGTAAAGCTGATAAACTGTTTACACAACTTGACTTGTCTGTCTCCCCCTTCAATGGTTTGTGACTATTAGAGACACTTTCAGTAGCTTGAGAACCATCTTTTAATGCTACAACAACATCTGCAGAATCACTGGCCCAGAGGTTCTCATAACCATAAAACTGGTTTTGTTTCTCGGGATTATCCAGAGTTAAGTTTTTTAAATATCTATGAACTATTTCAGCCTGGGTCATATTTTGTTTGGGTAAAGATTGGCAGGAGTTTGGTGGTTGGCTAGGTATAACATTATTCTCTGAGCCTGTAGTGTTTGTTACTGGGTTACTGGTTCCCACTGGAAATGATGCATCTAAAGGGAAGTAATCACACAAAGGGGAGACAGCTCCAGTGTGTTCTGTATTTAAATTTTGATCTGGAAATTTTAATAACTTCACAGGGTTGGAGCTGCGTTCTTGTGCTTTTAGAGACCGGTGATGATTCCTGGATTTAGCGGGACCATCAGGTGCTACATCATCTGATGAGCTGGTGGTCTGGTAGTGGGAGTCATCACTGTCTATGCTGCCTTCACGACTCAGCCCTAGGGCTGCCACCAGCCCGCCACTAGAGCTGGAGCTGCTTTTGATGGTGATGGCCCCTGTCTTGGTGAAGGCATTGCTGTCATCATTACAGTCATCATAATCTAGGGGAGGAAATAATTATCCATGATGATTTGACTACTTAACTATATAAACAAAACATTAAAACAACAAGACAGAAGTATTATAAATAAATAACTGTAAAAGTTTCTAAATAAGAATAATTGTCATAACAGAATAAACAAAAACTAAGCTAAAATCAAAGGTACAAATAAGGTCCCTTAATGAATATAATTAAAGAAAAGTTAAAAAATGAGACAAAAATTATGGTTTTAAGTAAAATAATATCACCACAAGCCCTAAATCAACATAAGACTGGCCTAGCTAAATAAAAAAATAACAATAAAGGGAGTTGTGTAGCAGTATGTGGTATAAAATAAAAGCAGTTGGGACGCACATACACATATACACAGCTATGTAGTAGATAAAGCTACCGATCAAGCCCTGTTTAAAAGGAAGGTACTCTTCTTGAATTACAATTTTTTTTTGGTATTAAAAATGATAAATAATGAACTAATTTTCTATTTTAGTAGATATTTTGAGGGTGATGTTTCTACATTACTAAAGTTTGTATTCATCAAGTGAGGATAAAATAAAAACTGTCCTGAGCACTGACCTCTACTTTCTGAGCTCTCCTTATAGTCCTCAGGGTTGATGGGGGAGGTGACATCTCTATGGGACAGTTTGGTCTCCTGTTTGTCGTCTCCCATGGCAGGAAAAGAGACATAACCCTTGGGAATGTGACAATCTAAAGGGAAACAACATGTAGTTAGAAATTTGGTTGACAAGTACAAAGAAAGGTGAGGAATGGAATGGTCAAATTGTACAGCACACAACAGCCAACATGAAACTATCAGTTTGGTTCCCAATGTCTGTAGGAATTCTTTGAGTCAACACAGCTTTAATGGGTACCTGACTAAAGTCAAATAAAAGCAACGACTACATGCTGATCACACAATGCCTTCACATGCACACATGAGAGTTATTTCACTTGTCAAAGGACTATCAGGGCTGAAATTTTTAAACTCTTTTCTTTACTCTACAGCTGCTTGGGAGACCTAAGTCAACACAAAACATTTTTAGAATCCACTTAAATGGGGAACATACTTGGATAGTACACAGGGTCAGTGCATCTGGTCCTATCAATCATTCTAGCAATGGCCTCAGGTCCATCTCTTATACTTGGGCCCTGGGTCTTCAGACGCAGGTGGCGAGTGGATGGGTGTCTCTTGTTTAGGGCTTCATCAGATGAACTGTACAGCTCTAGACCTGTTAAACACAAAACATTATCAGTCTATTTTCTATAATAAACTTTCAGCTTGTTCAACACATCATGTCAAATTTTATGTGGTCCATGTTTCTACAAGCAACTCTAACTAAACCTTTTCAATACAATCTGCTTTTGATAATCTGCCAAATACTGACAGCGTGGTCAAGAGAGACAGCGCTTGATCTGAAGGTCAATTTTAATCCCTGACTGAGTCCACCCAGCTCTGATGAGTACCTGACTCATATTAGGGAAAATTAAGGTAGCTGAACAAAATATTGGCAATGCTTTCAATTTATATGCCGAGGTAACTTAAACAGATTAACTTTGCTTCATCTGCCTCATGTGTCCTATGCACTAACAGGAAAGGATGAATCTGTATATATTATATAATATAAAATATTGCAATCTTATCTTGTTTAATACTACATTTTGACAAATCTTGTAACACATAGGAAAGTAATTTTTAAAAGAGAATCTATAAGAACAGATCAAGTTCCACTTACCAGCTTCAGACCTCAAGGAAATGAGAGGCATGGTGTGGTTGTCGATGAGACTAACAATCTTCATGTAGCCATTCAGTACAGCCAGGGTCCTGGCAGTGTCCCCACTATGTGCTCTAGCATTCACATTGACACCCTAGCAGGATAGATACAACATCAGCGATAATAAACTTTATGTCTATAGTAGGGTGTGTGTTTGTGTATATATATGAACATTTTAAATAAATAGATTAAAAAGTTTATATTACTATTAAAAACAAATTTTGAAATCTGGTACCACAAATATTATTAATTTAACTTTCAGCATTTGGCTGAGTGTTAGGGATTGAAATAGCATAAACTGTTATACTAGCTACATGTATAGGCCTTTATGGGTATGCCTATTCTCCCAGTAACAATGAATGTCATACTTACATGCTTTAGAAACTCTTGAACTATGATCTCATGTATAAGCCTTTATGAATGTCATACTTACATGCTTTAGAAACTCTTGAACTATGATCTCATGTATAAGCCTTTATGAATGTCATACTTACATGCTTTAGAAACTCTTGAACTATGGTCTCATGTATAAGCCTTTATGAATGTCATACTTACATGCTTGAGAAACTCTTGAACTATGATCTCATGTATAAGCCTTTATGAATGTCATACTTACATGCTTTAGAAACTCTTGAACTATGATCTCATGTATAAGCCTTTATGAATGTCATACTTACATGCTTGAGAAACTCTTGAACTATGATCTCATGTATAAGCCTTTATGAATGTCATACTTACATGCTTTAGAAACTCTTGAACTATGATCTCATGTATAAGCCTTTATGAATGTCATACTTACATGCTTTAGAAACTCTTGAACTATGATCTCATATATAAGCCTTTATGAATGTCATACTTAAATGCTTTAGAAACTCTTGAACTATGATCTCATGTATAAGCCTTTGTGAATGTCATACTTACATGCTTTAGAAACTCTTGAACTATGATCTCATGTATAAGCCTTTATGAATGTCATACTTACATGCTTTAGAAACTCTTGAACTATGATCTCATGTATAAGCCTTTGTGAATGTCATACTTAAATGCTTTAGAAACTCATGAACTATGATCTCATGTATAAGCCTTTATGAATGTCATACTTACATGCTTTAGAAACTCTTGAACTATGATCTCATGTATAAGCCTTTGTGAATGTCATACTTAAATGCTTTAGAAACTCTTGAACTATGATCTCATGTATAAGCCTTTATAAATGTCATACTTACATGCTTTAGAAACTCTTGAACTATGATCTCATGTATAAGCCTTTATGAATGTCATACTTACATGCTTTAGAAACTCTTGAACTATGATCTCATGTATAAGCCTTTATGAATGTCATACTTACATGCTTTAGAAACTCTTGAACTATGATCTCATGTATAAGCCTTTATGAATGTCATACTTACATGCTTTAGAAACTCTTGAACTATGATCTCATGTCCTTCTGCAGCAGCTTCCATAAATGGTGTCATCCCAGAGCTGGGCTCACTGTTGGCAGTAAAAAATTTCTTGCTTACTTCATTGCTTTAATTCATTCATTTTTATGTTACCTAAGATACAAAATACTAGATACCAATGTAATAATTAAGAACCTCTAGTGTGACTTACACAGCATCCATGTTTGCCCCAGCCTCAAGAAGGAAAGCAACAAAGTTTTGATGACCTGCGTAAGTTGCATGGAACAAAGCTGTCCAACCACTCCTGTCAATCAGTTCAAGCTCTGCTCCTTTCTGGATAAAAGATGGCAAAATATTTATTATGTGTTTTATTTAAGGCTTTCATATGTCTCTTATTGATTTCAAACTTAAATGTTCTATTTTTAGTCAGACTTTTGCTTTCATTAGTGAATCAGATTTTTGTTTTATTGCTGACCATCAACCACCAATTAATTTTTTGGTCTAATATTTTCCTATTTGTTTTTTTACGTTTCACGAATGTTATTCTAGTAAAGGAAAGAACTAGTGTGGTTTTATTGATATTAAGAAACTGCACCTTACTATATACAGTACAGTAAGGGATACGTCCATCTTGGGCATTGGAATATGAGTTATTTTTGTAATCCTACTTATTAGATGAGTTACATAAACATAATCCTCTCATGTTTTATACACAAGAAATAATAGTATGCCTACCCTGACTAGAGTGCGAGCAACACTTTCATTCCCACAACTTGCTGCCAGCATAAGAGGGGTGTGGCCTTTAGGGTTCTTCATGTTCATGTTGCATCCTTCTTTGATCAACAGATTAACTATGTTGTCATGGCCAATATAACAGGCATACATTAGTGGTGTCCAGCCCCCAACATTTTTTCTGTCTTTTTGACCATCATTTCTAAAAGAAGTAACAGAGTTTTATGATAAGTGGCAATGTATAATGTACAGTATATATAATTTACAAATTAGATAGGCCCCCTATTGTTTACATTTTTATGATTTTAATCTACAAGAAGCAATAATTTTAAAGCAATTTGAACTGCACACTAAGAAATCTTTTTTTAGATAAATGTCCTTTGTAATATTTTAAAATGATAAAGAGATGACTTTAGAATTTTTTATAATAAAACTTGCACTTAAAAACTGGCAAAAATCAAATTATGAATGTATGTACAACCAATAAAAGAGATGTATGAAAGAAACACTGTTTAGGTGATATAGGCTATGTGAAGCTTACTTAAGGATAAGTGATCGAACCCAGTCAAAATGACCAATGCTACATGCAGTATGAATATCCAAAGCAATGGGTGTAAAATCTTCCCATTCTATCGCACTCCATCCTCGCCATACAGACAAACTGCGTTCTAGTAGTTCATTCTCTGATGCTTCATCTGAAGCTTCATATGAGAGCTCTGAGGACATCTGGTCAGTCTAGATTCTAGATTGATAAAAAAAATTAGTTAACTTGATTCTTCAACTTCATTAAATTACACAGACTTAGTTTGACAGGTTCATTAGGTTTATACAAAACTATAGGCCTAATTAATAAATAATTATAGTAATATTATCAATGTGATAATACAAATTCTAATGCAATAGGCTTAAGAAATGCTAAAATTAAAGTTGTGTAGTCAGTTATTAGGTCAGAGACTTGAGTTAACTCTGTGCAACAAGCACAACTGTGTTTCTTTCAGGCATTTTTAGGCTGGCAGTCAGACACTGTTTAAAGTTTAAAGTATAGGCTATATTTTCCATAGGATAGATGTCTAAACTATACTACTATAGTCTATAGGCATTAATTTTTCCATTTTGTCGAGCAGGAAGGGGGTGGTGTAGAAGTGCTTTGTGAATGGGGGCTTCCTGAACACTTGCCTGAAAGCCCACCAGTTGGTTGAGGCCAGACCGGGGGGGGGGGGGGGGGGGGGGGGGGGCTGGAGTAAATTTAAAATATCTTTGCTTTTTTGTCTAGATTACTCTCGGTCTGAGTCTTTCTTTAGTACTCAGTAGTTTACTAGTGACTACTGAGTTAGAGTCTGAGAGACCGAAAAGTTAAAAACTTGACTTAAAAACTTAGCTTATACTTATTACTTAATAACTTATTATTACTTAACTATTACTAGATCTAATCAATTATATTATAGTTATACTGGACAACACATCTTTAAAAGCCTGATATTTACTAGTATATTTATTTAGAACTACGCCATCATTTAATATATTTGTCAGGTCTTAATAGATCTAGAATCTAGTAGATCTAAATCTTGATCTCTAGTACAAAATTCTAGAGTTCTCGATCAGTTGTTTTGCAGCCACTTAAATTGATCTCTCTAAATTCCAAAATATTTTTTGAACATTATGTTGACACATTTCAGACAAGATTTTGGAGAAATTTCGTATTTTAAGAAAAATTCAACTGCAATTTTGAGGGGGGTTGTAGGCTGACTCGTGCCTTCATTTTAGGGGGGGGGGGTCTGGCTTTTTGTGACGATGTGTGACGGAGGGGAAGGGGGAAGTAAAATCGTCAAACAAGCGTGACGTCTTTTATGACCCCTTGAGATTTACACATACAATATAAAATTGCTATTATTCAGTAATAATACTGATGATGCATGACGATTAAATTTGTCTGTTTAAAAAATAACAAGATTCTTGTGTCTAAACAAACTGAAAAAGCTTTTTTTATAGTCTATTACCGTACTAGTAAATGCATCCTTTATGTGTACAGTTTATTGCTATCCTAGCCTAGTATGAGGGGGGGGGGCAATATTTATTTAGATTTAGTAGCTTTCTAGGATTAACCATAAAGATTCTATTCTTAACATCTAGAACTAGAAATCTATAAGCTAAATATACTAACTAAATACAATAATACAATAATAACACCTTTTTATCTTTGCTGTCTAAAATGCCGCTTTAGTTAAATCAAATTAGTAGGCCTAGAAGAATATTTATATATTGGTCTAGATCTAGATCTATGCTATACAATTGTACAGTGTTTCTTCCAGACTTTTTTCTCCGGGGGGGGGGCACTTGAAATTTTCGGGGGGGGGGGGTAGACTTTCTTCGGGGGGGGGGCGGACACTGTTAAATTTATATATTTTCTATATAAATTATATAAATTTCATTTCGTTCGGGGGGGGGGGGGGGGGGGGGCGGTAAAAATGCCTGGAAGAAACTCTGCAATTGTATAAGTATAAAGCCTACTCCCCCCCCCCGCCCAAATTTTGAGGTATTTGTCAAAAGTAGGTCTAGAACTTGGTATTTAGATCAAAATCTAGATCTAGATCTCCAGAAATAGAGTCAGAATCTAGACATGGCCAAAACAAACATTTTAATTTATAGGCCCTCCCTTAATCTAGATCTACTCCCAGATCTAGAATCTAGTAGAGTATTTATTTTCTCTATCATTTCTAATCTATTTATGTATTATCTGTATGTAGACTGTATAATACTGTATATAACACACTGGCTAACCCTTGTACTCTAGATCTAGATTCTAGATCTAGCTAGCTAAACTAAGTCTAGTCACTAGTCAGTACTAGACTAGTAGGCCGGTAAACCTCCATTTTAGCGTATTTTATTCTCCATTGCTTGTTTACCTCCAGTTGAGCGTATTTTATTATAACAACCGAAACACACCAAAACATTAGGAAAACACGATTTATTATTTGTATTGTATTTTTGTTTTCACAAATGAATAAAATGAATGTTTAAAAAACACGACTTGTTTATTTGTATTGTATTTTTGTTTTAACAAATGAATAAAAAAACAACAAAGAGACTGACTGAAGTGCTTTGTTCGTTGGTTACAAAAATAGAGATGCACACTTTGTACAATTAAGTGTTCCAATTTCAACTAAACTGAATAAAAGTATTAAAAGGCACAATAATGCTGCTAAAAGTGGGCCGGGGGGGTGGAATTTGGTGAGGGATGGCTTGGAGTGTTAGAGAAAGTGTGACAACTCACGTCATTTAAAAAAAATAATGTTAGAGGTCGTCCATAAATGACGTCACACTAGTAGGGGGAGGGGCAGAGGCGTAGCGCGGTTGACACCATTTAGGGGGGGGGGGGTGACACCAAGGCAAAAAATAGCAAAATATATAGAGAAAAATGATAACTCCACTTAATTAAGTGATTAATACGAGTGTTAAATAGTCTTTTAAGAGGTGCAAATCGAAAGTTTGAGGGGGGGGGGGGGTGCAAATCGAAAGTTGAAAGTTTGTCCCCGGGAAGGGTCGCTACGCCTCTGGGGAGGGGGGGGGGGCGTAATTTTGTGACGGTGTGTGTTGAGGGGACGGGGGTTCAGATGGTGCTACGTCATTTGGGGGGGGGGGTCTTGCTTTTTGTGACGACACGCTTTTTTTACGATTTTTTCCTTCCCCTCCCCTCCGTTACACGTCGTCACAAAAAGTCAGACCCCCCTAAAATGACGTCACACCACAGCCTACACCCACCCCCCCCCCCCTCAAAATTTCTGTTGAATTTTTCTAAAAACATCGATACTTTTTCCAAAATCTTGTCAGAACTCTGTCAACATAGAGTATTTTGATCAATTCCTATTACAATTTATTAAAACCGTTTTCTAAAACGCGAAATAACGGCTAAAACTCGTTTTTCTAACATTGCTTTTTTTATAATGCAAAAAAAGTGACGTCACACCATCTGAAACCCCACCCCCTCCCCCTCATCACACACCGTCACAAAATTGCGGACCCCCTCTCCCTTACGAGTGTGACGTCATTTATGGACGACCCCACGTCAATTTTTTTTTTAAAAGCCAGAAATTTACTCACACAAAAAATCATACTTGATACATATATCAAAATATTTGGAAGGATGGTAGATTTACTATGAATTTAAATAACATACAACTCTATAGTAAAAATATTTTTTTCAGTTTTGGCGAAATTGTCAAACAAAAAAACACAGAGTTTGTACATTTATTGCATAAATACAAAAATATAATACAGAATAATTAACAGTGTATCAGTTTCACCATGAGACAAATGCCTTTAAAAAAAATACAATACAAATAAACAAGTCGTGTTTTTTAAATATTCATATTTATTCATTTGCTAAAACAAAAATTATACAATACAATTAATAAATCGTGTTTTCCTAATGTTTTGGTGTGTTTCGGTTGTTATAATAAAATACGCTCAACTGGAGGTAAACAAGCAACGGAGAATAAAATACGCTGAAATGGAGTTTTACCAGTCATCGGATATTGCTTCGTTGAGGAGGAGATACAACTTAAAGCTGCGGACACACATCCATACATTCATCCATCCATTCCCAGAAATGACGAGTTAATAAACGCAATTCTCCAGAATGGAAATTGCGCTAAAAAGTTACTAGATCTAGATCTAGATCTAGAAATCTAGTAGTTGCGTTTATTAACTCGTCATTTCTGGGAATGGATGGATGAATGTATGGATGTGTGTCCGCAGCTTTAAGTTGTATCTCCTCCTCAACGAAGCAATATCGATGACTAGTTACAAAAACAATTATGTTAAGCAAGTTACGAGGATGAACATAGGCCATAAAAATTCCGGGTTTCTTTCATGGATTTCCCGGAAAAGCCAAAAAACCTCGGAAAAATGCAGTTTTTGGCCCATGTCTCGGCAACCAGACCACTTAGCGACTTGAAACATGCACCAATCGATTCCTGCTATAATTTAGAACAATATTGCAGAAGAAAGTTTTCAAAAATATCCTTTCGTTTGGTCACAAAATTTTTTTTGAATTAATTAAAATTTGGACCGAATTAGTAGGCATTTTATGCAACCACACCACACGCGTCATCACGTTTTATAGCTGTGCCATCACGTTCAATATCTGCGACATCACGCTCGGTAGCTAGGCGCGCAATGGTTTTTAGTCATGTTACTCTATTGTAAATAAAACATGTAAAATACTGAAAAAAATTTAATAAAAAACGTTTTAATAACTAACCAATGGTTTTACTAACCCTGCTGTTGATTTACGCTACGACAGAGCTATTTTTAGATAACGTAAGGAAATTGCGCTAAAATTGTCACTAGACTTTTTTTAATTACTTGTTTAACTAGAGTAGTAGTCAGTAGACTGTAGACGACAGTAGTGTCAGTAGACGTAGTTGCCTAGCCAGCTGTTGAAATTTTTTTTTAAAGAGTTAGTTAGAGGGCTAGGGGCCTAAATAAAATATTAAATAAAACTAAAACTACTCCACCAGTAGTGCTGAGTAGTCTAAGTATGTAGATCTATAGTTTATAATATTTATATAATTATAATAATTTTAATAACACACTCTTAGTAAATAAGTAAACTAGAGACTCTGAGGCAGGGCTAGGCATATCTATCTAGACTAATATTAAATAATAAATATAGATCTAGAATCTAGGCCTAATATTCTGAATTTTATCTCTTTATTTTAAATTTAATCTTAACTCAGCCTGTGTCAAGTTAGTGGAAAGGCGCTTAAGCCGCTGAGGCTAAGGTGACAGTGGCACAAACAGGTAGAGAGGACGAGGTAGGTGATTAAAAACTAAAAATAATAAAAATGTAGGCCTAATGATGAGTGCCTATAAATTATTAGTTTGTTAACTAATTAACGACAGTAAGACTATGTCACTAGGGTAATCTATCGTTTTAGGTGCATAAAATCGACCGCAGCTAGTAATGTGAAAAAAAGTTGCCTCATTGTTAGGCTTTAATAGAAGTATATTGTGATATATATTTGTGTCAAATACAATAGAAAGAAAACTGATTAGGTAATAAAACAAAAGCAATGGCTAAATATATTTAAAATATATTAATATAGGCCAGAAATTAACTTTAAACAGCAGTGTTTACGAGCAAGATTTGCTATATAAACATCTGTAAATTAGTGTGATTTCCCCTAAATCTCTAACGATAATTTTCCCAAAAAAAACTTAAACAAGATGGCTGCTCAAGTAAACGAGCTTAGTTGCATCACTAGAATTGTCTTTTTTATAACTGAAAAGTTTTAATACAATTTTAAAAAACAGGCACATGTAAGAAATTTGAAACATTTTTGTAACTTTCAAAACATAAAGCCTCCTAAAAATGTAAAATAATTACTAAAATTTAGTGAGTCACCTCTTTTTCACATTACTAGTCTTGGCAGATTTTACGTACCTAAAATGATAGATTACCAAGACTAATAGATTATCAATACAACCAGTATTTGACAATGGAATCTTTTAAAAAATAGGTGTGTTAATTTGTTTAGTATTGTATAACTTCAGGTTTATGCTAAGGGCTATGGCAGGACATGAAGTAGGGTTTTGGTTGTTAGGGACAGAGTTAGCGTTTACATACGCAAGTCTGTTTGTATTTAGCATGTTACCTCTAGCCTAACACCTCTTATTAAAGAATATTCCGGCATTGTCGGACACTGGTATAAAACAAACCCCACAATGAATACAAATTCTGCAGGATATCTAAATTACATACTGAGAAAACAAAATAAGAAATATTGACTAATTGATGTGTTAAGTTCTGGGTTTGAATCTGAAGTCAGTTCTGGTTTTTCTTTTCGTCTTCATAACTTAAATGTCAAATGACTTGGTCCTTAAATCCATGGCCGACTATTCAAACCCATACTTTATTCATACACGTTATTAATTTAAGATACGTAGTAGAAAGCTTTGTCACAAAAATACCTAGACAAAATTGAAAAATGTTGATATTTTGGGGTCTATTTAATGTTTTCATTTGAATAAACCCCCCCCCCCCCTCCCCCCCAGAAAACTATAGACTGACATTGCTATGTACAACTAAACCTTTTTGAAAAATAATTCGATTTATGTGTTGTAGTTTATAGAAATACTGTAAAACAATTTTTTTTAGAATAGTCTGTAGTGGCCTGTTTGGGTGGTGGTGGGGGGCGGAGGGGGGGGGGGATAATCACATGTCCACCACAAATTGAGTTCTTCTGTGACTGAAGTAAGGATCATTTAACTATTAATCCCATCCAATGTTTAATATATATAATTCTGTAATAAATATTATCATTTAGCAAATTGATGCTCTAATGTAAATGATGCACTTGCAAGGATGTAATTGCATAATGTATATATAAATGGGTGACATAGGACAATATTTCTAAAGCTCAGTGAGTGTACAAAAGAATGACTGTGTTGGTGTTCAAGATGGGTATAAAGTTAAGTGAGGAGGGGAGAGAAAGGTAAATGACAGAGATGCCTGAATTTACAGATGCTAGAGTAATAAGTAAAGATAACTAAGTTTGTGATTGTGTTGTTCATTAGTGTTTGTTAGTTGTTTTTTTTACACAGCTGAAACCTCACTTGGTATCATCAATCCACATCCTCAGCACATTTGGTGAAAACATAGGTCATCACCCCTACCCCAAACTGCACCAACTCCCATCCTCCCCATGTCTAATGTTATAATATTCTTTATTGTTCAAATTGACTTTGGCTTATCTCATGTAGTACACATACCTCTGCGTCAAGAAAGCACACATAAAAATATCACCCGCATCCAAGTTTAGATTAGACAAGCTTTTGTGTTGTATTATATTGTTACAAGTAAAATTATTTAATATCATTGTAGATATATATATTGTATACAATGTATAGTAAAATTAACACTAAATTTGATATAAATCCTTCTTTTTTATGGGATACACTTTATTCAAAGGCTGTGAATATCAGGTATTTGTTGGTTGGTGTGTAAGAATAAGATGCTGCATCATCAGGCCTCAGATAGTTGAAAATGATTCAGATTTTTAAATCTTGTTTGACACATATGTTAACATCATCCCCCCCAGTTTTATGTAGTTTATTTATGAGTAATTTATGAGTATTTTTATACCTTGACTGTGTATTTACAGTTGACTACCTTTAACTGTGGTGTCAAACTAAAAAAATGTCTTCAAAACGTCAGGTGTTCTTTATCTCTGGCTGGAATTTCAAAGTATTTCTCTTATGTGTCTGAGAGTTGTCACTTCCAAATTCCAAAAATAGGTGTGTTAGTTGGTGCATTGTGATATCAAGTTTAATGCTAGGTCTATGGTAAGACTTAAGTTAGGGATATGGTTAGTGTAACATTAACAAGTTACTGAGTTTGATATTTACTTCTAGTAGCCTAACACCATGTTATTAAGAACATTACATTATTGAGGTATAGTAGTTTTCTAAGGGGTCGGATTGTCACAATTTAAGAGGTTGACACCCAAACAAAAAAAAATGTAATAGCTGAGAAAGACTGCTATTTCTAGTTAATTTAATAGTTTATTAACCCTATCCCTACAACCCTATTTCACTGTATTCGACTACAAGGCGGGTCATTTTGACCCGTATACTTTTTATATAAGAAACTATTATTACATATGTAAATTTTTTATAGCATAACTATTATTTTAATGATAAATGGACACTAAAATTATAGTGTATACATTTCTACACTAAATTTTAGTTTTAGGTATTATATTATTATACTTTTTAGGCATAAATAAAACTAGACGTTACTAAATATAAAAACTTGTACCTTTACTATCGATTTATTTTTCATATGCAAGAAAACTTAATCACAATTATTATCAGTTTGCACAGTAAAGCTATATAGACTAGAGATAGAATCTATATATTTGACAAATAGTTATTTTACCATCTAACATGTTATCGTATCTCGCATGACTTTTGTTTGGATGACGCTATTGGGCCCAACACTCAGTGAGTGGTTCAGAAGGCTTCTTTTTGTCTACTATTTGATCTAATGTGAATTGCAGTAGCTTGGACATAGTACTCTGTGCTCAATGCTCACAACTTGGGGCAGAACAAACTCTTTTGACAATATACACATTTTGTAAATCTGCTGCTGTCTATTTGTAATAGCTGTCGCTTTATATTTCACCTTATTGGGGACATTAGTTGCAAATTGAAAAATATGGTCATTAGCTACCACTTAGTTTGCCCATTGGGGCATATTGCTAGAGCCATACATGGATGATTTCATGCAGTCTTTCCATTTTGATGTCATCATTTTGGCATCAATATGCTTGCTTGACACAGTTTAGTAGCCAAAAACTTAGTTCAATGTAAAGTTCAAAGTTATCAGAGATTGATACATAAGTCATCTCTATTTCAATATCCATTGATTTATCAAAATATGGTTCCATGTGCTTCAAAGCTGTAGTCAAGGAGTTGGTCCTATTTTACCCAACTATGGTTGGACTGTCTGAGGTGACATGGTCTAACACCCACGGACCATAAAACTTAACTCATCAGATGGCTTTTGTCGCAAAAGACTGCATAGATACAAATCAATATTTGCTTCCTGCTGTATCTTTATTATATCAAAGCCTATTACACAACATTCTAAATACTTTATTGACAGTATGGCCCTAATTTCCAAATTCAGCAACAAAAATAAGTTCAGGTCTGATTTATCGCTTTCAAATTGATACTGTATCCAATGAACCCATGCAGTCATCAGTTGGTATGTCTTTGTATCTCCTTACAATACAACTTCTCTATGTGTAGGCCCAAACCTAACAATCCACAACAGTTTCATTTGTAACAAGAAGGTTGAGTCTAAAAACATGCTATCAACATCATTGAACAAATTATTGTTGTGCTTCGGCGCTGAAATAAATGTTTCTAATTGGTGTCTTTGGTAAGGCAGGAAGGGATACAAACTTATGAGCCCAAAAGGTCTACCCCCAAGGGAAGTTGTTTGAAACTTCTATAGATTTATACCACTTTCCCCTACACTAGTAGAATTTTTCTCTATATAAATGTATATGGGTCAATTTGACCCATGTTAGTAGGGAGAGGAATAGTGAACCTAAACCTGCTCACCCTCATGCACACGTGCAAAATCAAACATTCATTTTTATGTTGAAATAAAGCAATGTATGTGTAGGAAGCATATCTAGAAGCTCAAAACAATTGGTCCAGTGGTTGACCAGTAATTAACTAAAATGTAGCATTGTCGGGTCAATTTGACCCGCCTTGTAGGGATAGGGTTAAGCTTAGTACATCATATATATATATATATATATATATATATATATATATATATATATATATATATATATATATATATATATATATATATATATATATATATATATATATATATATATATATATATATATATACACACACACATACAAGGGACAGCATGGTTGAACGGTAGAGTGTTTGGCTGCTAACCCAAAAGTCTTGAGCTCAGATCCTGGATTCAAATTCATAGAAAGTCCACCGTGTTTCTATGGGCACTAACTCATTTTAGGAAAACAAAAGTAAAGGCATCTGGCTGAGGTCGAAGGGGGAGAAGAGTAACGTCCCTGTTAAGGATTGTACTCAAAATAATTATATGAAGGGATAGAGGCTGGTGTATCACTTTGTTGTGTTGTCAGCTTTATGAGCTCTACGGTGATGTTACCTCACGATTTCCTGTTTGCTAATTTGATTGTTGTGTTGTGTTATGAACAGTAGGGTGATGTTACCTCATGATTTCCTGTTTGCTAATTTGATTGTTGTGTTGTGTTATGAGCAGTAGGGTGATGTTACCTCATGATTTCCTGTTTGCTAATTTGATTGTTGTGTTATGAGCAGTAGGGTGATGTTACCTCATGATTTCCTCTGTTGTGTTGTGTTATGAGCAGTTACCTCATGATTTCCTGATGATAGTTTCTCGAATGGGTTGATGCTAATGGATTCACTTGTTTCTGTTTTAACACAAAATTTGGCTTAATAGCTGTTTGTAATAGAGATATCACAGGCGATTGTCATAATTTATTGTGAATATCAGTTTTTATTACCAAGATGTGGGTCCTATATAATATGTACACTGAAACTATAAAATATCGTAGTCTATAAAATATAACAGTGAGTTGAATAATGTATGGAAAAAGTGTTAGACGTTTGTGTTTGCACTGTAAGCTTTTAAGTTTATGTACACGATCACCTTGCCTTATGGAGGGCTCTGCGATGCTGTTTTTGTTGTATGTACTTTTTACGCTGCACCCCCACCCTTCCCCCCATATTCAAACAGCCAAAAGCCATGCTACCTCGTGAAATACCGACCCACCTAAAGTGCTTCTTGAAGTTCTTCTGTAGCAAAGATGAAATAGAGCACAGCACTTTTGATTTTCCTTTGGGAAAACACGAAGCCATATTGAAATCATACTGTAATAATAAACCCAGATCTGTGCCATATAAGTTTATTTATTTGCTTGTATAAAAATTAAGTTTTTAAATTTTAGGCATATTATTATTATAAACGTGAACGATTTGGCTGTTTAAACATTAAGTATCTTATGTTCGATTCTTATCGAAGCTGAAATGAAATATTTAAACGAACTTGTGCAAATACCAACTATAACACACCCTCTACAAACTGGCAGGTCTACCTAGTACTTTCTCACTTCAACCCTTAAAACTGGTTTTTATGTAAACCACAGTCACACACTAACTATAAAAAGGAAATGTGGGTACCGGTTTTCTTTTACTATTCCTGACGGTCAAAATCTACATTTCTATTAAAGACTCTCGGGCGCACACTCAATGGTGGCAGGTCCGTATTTGAATCAGGCGTTTTCAGCTGTAAATCTAATTCTGACTTGTGTTATTCACGCGGGTTTCGTTAACTGGAGTATAAAAAAGTCGGTCGTGTATTTTAGTCTTGTCCAAGTATGGCTGCACTCCCATCTCTGTACTGTAAGATGGTGGAATTTTATCCTTCAATAACTGATGCACCTTTCAACTTATTTTTTTTATACCTCTGTTAGCTTTAGTAATGGAAGATTTTAATGCTATTAGCTTATGTACACAAAACAAACATTCCGAGATAACATGTTTTAAATAAACCGGGAGTGATCTCCCCTAAACTTTCTCGAATATTCTTATATAAAATAACAGGGGATGGAAACTCGGGCTATAGACATGATTTTTAATCCATTTTAAATACTTAAAGTTTTAAAAATAGAATAAAATCTCGTAGACAAATTAATTGCACACCAAGTGAACGCAAATAAAAAAGCGCATAATAGTGCGCAATATTATTAGTACTTTTAAAATTTACATTAGTTTTTTGAGAAATCGGAAGTAGTGTAAATTACTACTTCCAGTCAACGGAAATTACTCAAAATTTAACAGAAGGTAGAGAATAAGATCTTTTACTTACATGTGAAATTTCATTTATCTATCTGAAATAGTACTCAAGTTATAGGCTTTTGAAAAATTCAAAGTAGAAAAAGTACCACTTCCGGTTATCGGAAATCGCTCAAAAGTTGATACGGATCTACGATTTTGATAAAATACTTATATATGAAATTTCATCAACCTAGCTGTAACGGTACTCAAGTTATCGTGTTTACACACGGACAGACAGACACACAGACACACAGACAGACACACAGACATACGGACAAGATTGCAAAATTATGTTTTTCCGTATCAGTGAGGTGTAAGTGTAAAACGTCGAGATTTGTAAAAATCTCGATTTTTTTTTTGCACGATTACAAGACTTTCTCTATACTTCGTATATACGAGAAAGTAAAAAAAAGGTTGTTTGAAAGTGGGACCTCAATAAATACTACAGCATTAATATGTATACATCGGATGTGGTCAAGTTAGTGGAGTAGCAACACCAAGGTGTGACTAGTTAAGTACGTGTAGCACTAACAATAGGCTCTTTCATTTGAATTGTACAGCCGTTGTCGTGTGAGTGACTAGTTGAGTACGTGTAGCACTAACAATAGGCTCTTTCATTTGAATTGTACAGAACTCTTGATTTTAAAGGCAAGTCCCCTCACGACTAGAGCCCTACAGCAGCTGTTGACGTTACAGACAAGTCCCCTCACGACTAGAGCCCTACAGCAGCTGTTGACGTTACAGACAAGTCCCCTCACGACTAGAGCCCTACAGCAGCTGTTGACGTTACAGACAAGTCCCCTCACGACTAGAGCCCTACAGCAGCTGTTGACGTTACAGGCAAGTCCCCTCACGACTAGAGCCCTACAGCAGCTGTTGACGTTACAGGCAAGTCCCCTCACGACTAGAGCCCTACAGCAGCTGTTGACGTTACAGGCAAGTCCCCTCACGACTAGAGCCCTACAGCAGCTGTTGACGTTACAGACAAGTCCCCTCACGACTAGAGCCCTACAGCAGCTGTTGACGTTACAGACAAGTCCCCTCACGACTAGAGCCCTACAGCAGCTGTTGACGTTACAGACAAGTCCCCTCACGACTAGAGCCCTACAGTAGCTGATGACGTTACAGGCAAGTCCCCTCACGACTAGAGCCCTACAGCAGCTGTTGACGTTACAGACAAGTCCCCTCACGACTAGAGCCCTACAGCAGCTGTTGACGTTACAGACAAGTCCCCTCATGACTAGAGCCCTACGGCAGCTGTTGACGTTACAGACAAGTCCCCTCACGACTAGAGCCCTACAGCAGCTGTTGACGTTACAGACAAGTCCCCTCACGACTAGAGCCCTACAGCAGCTGTTGACGTTACAGACAAGTCCCCTCACGACTAGAGCCCTACAGCAGCTGTTGACGTTACAGACAAGTCCCCTCACGACTAGAGCCCTACAGTAGCTGATGACGTTACAGGCAAGTCCCCTCACGACTAGAGCCCTACAGCAGCTGTTGACGTTACAGACAAGTCCTCTCACGACTAGAGCCCTACAGCAGCTGTTGACGTTACAGACAAGTCCCCTCACGACTAGAGCCCTACAGCAGCTGTTGACGTTACAGACAAGTCCCCTCACGACTAGAGCCCTACAGTAGCTGATGACGTTACAGGCAAGTCCCCTCACGACTAGAGCCCTACAGCAGCTGTTGACGTTACAGACAAGTCCTCTCACGACTAGAGCCCTACAGCAGCTGTTGACGTTACAGACAAGTCCTCTCACGACTAGAGCCCTACAGCGGCGTAACTGTACAACTACAATGGCCACTGGATGTACTGTCTGTTTGGTCGCCTTTTAGAATTTCATGGCTAATCCACACTTGACGTCACTGTATTTTAGACCACTTCCACCCATCTTCACATGCCACAAAAATCAGAACCACCCAAATGTCAAATGTCACACCTTAAACGATGTCAAATATCACACCTTAAACTAACCACAATTCTACGAAACCACACAATTTCCCCCATCACAATATGAACAAATTGTGCGCAAATTTTCTTCAGCCCCATCCCCATATGAAGCATTTCTTACATCGCTATACCCCCCCCCCCCACGGGTTTGTAACGTGGACTACATCCTGGCCGCTTATAAAAAAAATGTTAATTTTGAGTTTTGTAAAAATTTATTAATTACATTTTATATGACTACTGTAATATCTAATTAGATTAAAAAAATAGATATTCTTGCATTGTCATAGGAGACGAATGCAATAGAAGCAGGTTACAAGATTTTTCACAAAACCACAAACACAGTAAACTGAATACAAGCTTACACGTCTCCACCTTTCGCTCCATTGTCTTCCATTGTAGTGCTGCGTACCTCCTATTGTTTGGTGATTGATTGCTGACTGGTTTTTAGTGTCAACACCTGATATTTTAATCAGTTGATGAATGGAGAGCATTTTAAAAGAAAAGACTATATATATATATATATATATATATATATATATATATATATATATATATTTATATATAAATATATATATATATATATATATATATATATATATTCTAATATATATATATATATATATATATATATATATATATATATATATATATATATATATATATATATTATTTATATATATATATATATGTATATATATATATATATATATATATATATATATATATATATATATATATATATATATATATATATATATATATATATATATATATATATTATTTGGGAAAACACCGGCAGTAATAATAGCATTAATCAATACAATACCAATTAGCCTGAATCCTAACCCACACACTTAACTTCACGGGCGATGGATCAGCAGTGTTTCTTCCAGACTTTTTTTCTCCGGGGGGGGGGGGGGCGGACACTAGTAAAAGTATGATTACTATATAAATCCCATCTCGATCGGGGGGGGGGGAGGGGTGGGCGGTAGACTTTCTTCGGAGATGCCTGGAAGAAACAGTAGGCCAGGCTTTAAGTTTGAGAATATCCGCACTAAAACGTATGGAACTTTCCACGTTAGGAAAAGTAAATGGAGCTGGACATAGTGCTGAGTACACCGCCCCTTCATACCCCCTCTACTTCATTTCACGGTTTATTGCTGAAAGGAGAACTTTAACATTTCTAAACTAGGTCGCCCAAGGCATACCACGAGGCTAATTATCTATTATCTACTCCTTTTTTAATTATATAAATTACTATGTACACACTATAATTAAAGTAATTGGCATTCATACTTTAGTGCCCAAACTAGAAAACTCAGTTCGATTCTTGTGGAAATATTGACGTCAGTGGCGTAGTCAGGAATTGGTCATGGGAGGGGTTCAAATATTTTTCCATATGTATAAAATCATATATATATATATATATATATATATATATATATATATATATATATATATATATATATATATATATATGTATATATATATATATATGTATATATATATATATATATATATATATATATATATATATATATATATATATATATATATTATATATATATTGTTACGACTCCCTTCTCTAATCCTTTCGAATTAGTCAGGGAATCGTAAACAAGAAGAAGAAAATAAAAATAAATAAATGCCAACTTCAGTGATCTCTATTTATTGCCACAAAATACAACACCTAACATTAACCCGCCACCACGTGGAACACAATAGGAAAAGTACACAACTATCTACAACAACTAAAGTCCTTAATTCGACTGCCCTACTTGTCCCTAACTGTCAAGCCTAGCCTAGGTTTAATACATGTCGTGGCTTTCCACTAGCTCACAGAGACGACCCATGTCTGTCTCCTCTAGACCTAGCTATCCGAGACGAGTCCGTCCGTCTCCGAGCGTCTCGTGAGTGTGTATCGAAAGTGTCCCCCTAGTCTGCTGTCTACCCTCCTAAAGTACTCGTCCCCCGTTCTTCACCGTGGGAACTATTTTAATTCGTGCCTGACCCTAGGTCAGATCCGTCCATGACGGTCCACTCGGCCCTGTCCGATCTGGAAGGTTTTCCCAGCCGTAAATCAAGGGCTATGTTGGCCACGTTAATAGCCGAGTCCCGAAGACTCCAATTCTGCCACGCCCACAGCGTAGAATCTAATCCGTGGTGTGGCCGTCAACTGCGTCAAGACCCCCAGACTCTCACGGCCTATACTTGCTAGTGCATGAACATGCCTAAAGCATTTCATTTTAATTACCTGGCTCTCCTCGATGGGGCCAAACACAGGTAAAGATCCCATATATATATATATATATATATATATATATATATATATATATATATATATATATATTATATATATATATATATATATATATATATATATATATATATAGGGTTGAGAGTCCATGGGAGGGGATATAATTCCCCCCCCCCCTTTTGCCTACGCCACTGATTGACGTGACCTTTCGCCCAAATGTGGGATTTGTTTTAGTTATAAATATTGACCCCGTTCACCTTTCTCGGATTTTAATGTTTTATTTAATTAAATATTGACCCCAATTCTCCTCTTTCTGATTGTAATTGATGTTTTTGTTTTACTTTACAGCTAACACACACCATTATATTACGTTAATAACGTGGATTAACAGTCGCACAAACAAGCGGGCTTAAAATCCACACATCTGACATATAGCTGACAGATAACGTCAGATAAGGTAAACCAACATATAGACAAGTCAT